>NW_016820550.1:18055-19446 GCF_001698545.2 Rhinopithecus bieti | reverse complement strand
CATAGCATGCTGATGATAATGTTTTGGAGTATTTCCTTCCAAATTCTTTATTTTTTATTTTTATTCTTATTTTATTTGTAATATTTTTTGACACAGAGTTTCGCTCTTGTTTCTCAGGCTAGAGTACGATGGCGCAATCTCGGCTCACTGAAACCTCCACCTCCTGCGTTCAAGCGATTCTCCTGTCTCAGCCTCCCAAGTAGCTGGGATTACAGGCGCCCACCACTACACCCAGCTAATTTTTTGTATTTTTAGTAGAGACGGGGTTTCACCATGTTGGCCAGGCTAGTCTTGAACTCCTGACCTCAGGTGATCTGCCCGCCTTGGCCTCCCAAAGTTTTGGGATTAAAAGCGGGAGCCCACAGGGTAGGCCTTTTTTTTTTTTTTTTTTTGAAAAGGGTCTCACTCTGTCACCCAGGCTGGAGTGCGATGGCATCATCAGAGCTCACTGCAGCCTCAACCTCCTAGGCTCAATTGGTTCTCACACCTCAGCCTCCCTAGTAGCTGGGACTACAGATACATGCCACTGCACCCACCTAATTTTTGTATTTTTTAGTAGAGACAGGGTTTCACCCTGTTGCCCAGGTTGGTCTGGAACTTGTGAATTCAAGCAATTTACCTGCCTTGGCTTCCCAAAGTGCTGGGATTACAGGGGTGAGCCACTGTGCCTGTCGCAGATAAATATATATATGAAATAGAATATGAATATGAAGGTAATAATAACCGGTATAACTAGCGTTTCACACAAATACGTGGTCTCTGAATAAAATGGGCTTTCCTTGCTGAGCACTGATGAGTGTGGGGGTTCTGGAAATTCAGGCCTTGACACCAGCTAGGCTGATTCCATGGCTAGCCTCTGTTACTCAAATCTCCAGGTGATACCCGTGCTTCACAGCAGTACTTTCTTTCTTTTTTCTTTTCTTTTCTTTCTTTTTTTTTTTTTTGTTTTTTGAGACAGAGTTTCGCTCTTGTTGCCCAGGCTAGAGTGCAATGGAGCAATCTCGGCTCACCACAACCTCCACCCCCTGCGTTCAAGTGATTCTCCTGCCTCAGCCTCCCGAGTAGCTGGGATTACAGGCATGCACCACCACGCCCGGATAATTTTGTATTTTTAGTAGAGACAGCGTTTCTCCGTGTTGGTCAGGCTGGTCTTGAACTCCTGACCTCAGGTGATCCACCCACCTCGACCTCCCAAGGTGCTGGGATTACAGGCGTGAGCCACGGCACCCGGCCACCCACAGCAGTACTTTCAAAGACTATATGCAGAATAAAAAGTGGTGACATCAGGGGCCAGGCACAGTGGCTCACGCCTGTAATCCCAGCACTTTGGGAGGCCAAAGCAGGTAGATCACAAGGTCAAGAGATAGAGACCATCCTGGCTAACACGGTGA
>NW_016820550.1:12370-15053 GCF_001698545.2 Rhinopithecus bieti | reverse complement strand
AAAAAAAAAAAAAACTAAAATAAATGATACTGAATCTACTAGATGTAGTCTGTAGATACTAAAATAATAATATGGCATGTGCCTGGAGTTCCAGCTACTCAGGAGGCTGAGCCTGGGAGGATGGGTTGAGCCTGGGAGGTTGAAGCCACTGCACTCCAGCCTGGGCAACAGAGCGAGACTCTGTCTCAAAAAAAAAATTACATAAAAGAATAGTAACTGTGAAGTCACTACATAGAAAAGTTTATAATAATTGTGAAAAACAAGGTACAAAAAAGTGTGTGTGTGTGTGTGTGTGTGTGTATCTACACATTGGGAAAAGACTTAAAAAAAAAAAAAGCAAAATACTACCAGTGTCTGTGTTTAGGAGGTATAATTATGAATAGGGAGGGTTTTTCTTTTCTTTTTCTCTACTTTTCAAAGTTTCTGTAATGTGGTTATATTCCTGTTATAAATATATATATAAATTATATGTTACTTTTATAAATACATATATCTGAAACCTCCCTGGAATTAAGGAGTTCTGAGCAAGGAGTTCCTTTGCCAAAGAAGGACCACCACGCAGCAGTCCTCTATCCATGCCAAGTTAGTCAAACCACCAAGGAACTAACCGCCAAAGGGACCCTATTTTTGAATCCGCTAATCTCAAAGCCACAGACTGGAAGGTGGGCAGGTTCTGTGCCCTTCTTACCTGGGAAACACTAGCTAACTCTTGGGCTTGCAGTAAAACACCTGAAGGGGCGGAAATGGGAGGCTAAGAGGAGCTCTGTCCCCGGGGCAGTCCTGCGGCTGGTGGCTGCAAAGGGAAGACCAGGCAGTCTCTTTTGCCCTAAGACTCCCTCCATGGCCGCCTTGAAAAAGGGAAGTTTATGTAAAGTTAGGGAAGAAAACTGTGTAGATAGGTTCTTTAAGAGATAGGGAATTGGGGCAAATACTTCCCAGGAAGAAAGTTTCAGTGGCAATTTGGAGAACTGAAAGAGACAATTCAGGTGTGTGTGTGCTCTTGAAGCGATTGGAAATTAGGGATCTTTCTAAGCTTTGGACTGGATTTAGTAGACAAAGGAACTGGATTGGGACTAGCGTGTTTTAGAGCTGGAACAGATTTAAAGAGGAAGCTGGCAAGAAACTAAAGTTTCCTGAGTGCTGCCTACTATGTGCCAGACGCTTTAAAACATTATCCCTTTTATCCACAGGGTAGCTCAATCCGGAAGGTATTATTGTCCTTGATTTACAGGGGGAAGAAATTGAGGCTCAGAGAATAATTGCCTGAGGTTACACACTGGGGAGTGGCAGAGCCAGGAGGGAGACCTCCCACTGTCTTGACACCAGAACCCAAGCCCTTTCCTCTAGGTCTAGGCCAACCCCTTTCTTTGGATTTGAGGAAACTGAAAGCCAGGGAGAGTGAGTGATTACACCTTCCTGTACAACTCATCAGAGAAAAGGAAGGTCTTGAAGCCAAGTCCTCTGATCCCCAGCGCTGTGCTTTTTCCACTACTCCACAGGGTCAACCACCCACCATTGCTGGGAGGCTTCTGTCTCACCTGCTGCATCTGTTGGATTATCCTTTCTGGGACAACTCCTGGATGATTGGGAAGCCCAGGTTGATGTCTCTCTGGGTTCGTTGCTATTTGAGGCTTTATTGTTATTAACATCAGTTTTATTTTTATTTCATTTGATTGTTCACTTCTGTATTTCCTCCCAGGCCATTAATATTTGTTGAAAAACATTATCTGTGAAATAAAGAACATGTAACTGAATACATAAAAGCTGTTTGCCCCGGGGCTTTATGTTTGAAACTGAAGTCTGCACAACCATTGAGTGTATTATCTGGATGATATCTAATACCACCACTTTAGAGTGTGAGAATGAACCCTTTTCTTAAAAGGAAAAAAAATTAGAAAAGAATATTGACCTTCCTAATGTTTCCCAGTACAAAGAAATCCATCTACTGTAGATTCCAAGACAGACCAGACCAATATGTTCACATGCTGGGCTCAGATTCCATTCCTGAAAATCTGGAACCTTATGCTGTATAAAGAATATGATCTTTTCCTTCGTTCAAATCAAGAGGAGAAACAATTGCTGGCAGATCTCAGGGTTTGCCCTCCCCCTAACAGTCCCCACAAGTGCTAGCTTGCTACCCACAAGTCATGACTCGCATATTTTCATTTGACAAGTTTTGAAACATTCTGGAAATCATAGGGAGAAAGAGAACCAGATCCTCCTGAGAAACAAAGTAAAGGGGAAAAAAATGGAAAGAATAAAAGAGCATAAAGGAAAATGTCTTACATATATAAATTTATATTGAAATAGTTAACGGGACTTGAAAGTAAATTTTCTAGGGTAGCCTTGTCAACTATAGAAGCACTGTTAGATATGTCCTCATTTTTAAGAAAAACGAACTGTTATACAGAGAAGGTATGTACCCAAGGCCACAGGAGGAACTGGCTAACATGGACTTCTGGTCAAGTTCTTACTTCTCTGGGGCAATCAGGTGATCTAATACCACATTTTGGCTGGGCACAGTGGCTCACGCCTATAATCCCAGCACTTTGGGAGGCCAAGGTGGGCGGATCATCTGAGGTCAGGAGTTTGAGACCAGCTTGGCTAACATGGTGAGACCCCATCTCTAATAAAAATACAAAAAAAAAAAAAAAAAAAAAAAAAAAAAACCTGGGGGGGGGGG
>NW_016820550.1:4261-10471 GCF_001698545.2 Rhinopithecus bieti | reverse complement strand
CCTCCCTGGCAGGTGCAGTGGGATGGCGTGAGATTTCATCCCACTACTCAGAATGGCATACAATTTAATTTTTAAAAATTAAATTAAATGTTCTTTTTAGAGATAATGTCTCACTATGTTGCTCAGGCTGGTTTCAAACTCCTGGGCTCAAGCAAGCCTCCCACTTCAACCTCCTGAGCAGCTGGGACTACAGGCAAGTATCACGGTGCCCAGCTTGTTAACACACATACAATAGAACATTTTTTTTTTTTTTTTTTTTTTTCAGACAGTCTGGCTCTGTCACCCAGGCTGAAGTACAGTGCTGCATCATCATAGCTCACTGCAACTTCAAACTCCTGGGCACAAGTGATCCTCTCTCACTACAGCCTCCCAAGTAATTGGGACTACAGGCACATGCCATTGTGCCCACCTAATACTTTTATGTTTTGTAAAGATGGGGTCTCAAACTCCTGGGCTCAAGCAATCCTCCCACCTCGGTCTCCCAAAGCACAGTGTGAGCCACTGTGTCTAGCCAAACTTTGCTTTTCAAACCTATTTTCATAGATATCCTAAAGCAGCACTATCCAGTAGAACTTTCTAAGACCATGGAAATACCCCATATTTGTGCTGTCCAATATGGCAGTTACTAGCCACTTGTAGCTGCTAAGCACTTGAAATGTGACTAGTCAATCGAAAAGCTGAATTTTTTTATTTTGCTTAATTTTACTTAAATTAAATAGCTACATGTGGCTACTGGTTAGCTTACTGGACAGTACAAAGTAAACCTCAGCCCAGTCAAGGCTTTAGTCACCCTGCCACCTAACGATAGTGACCCCTGGAAAGCTTCCTTTTAGCAAAGCAGTGTTCAAAAAAATTAATATAACTACTTTCCTGAAAAGTTTGAAAATATGAAAAAGGGAAAATAATCCATCATCCCTAATCTCAGGATTGCAAGGATTGCAACTCCCACGGAATCACTTTGGTGCATTTGTCCCCCAACTATGCCCAGCTTACTCGTTAGGATCTTCAGCCTTTTGTCAGTCAGAAGGACTTCACAGGGCAACAATAGACTTGTACTCTTCACTGGGCCCCAGGGCTCCTCAGGGGCAGCCATGGCTGGTTAGCTGTGGCCTCATAAGAGTGCTTCAGGAGGGCTGAGCAGTGGGGCAGCCACCATGGCATCCCAGTTTTGACTCGCCAGTGGAAAGGGTCCTCCGTGTGTTCCAGTCTCATGTCCTGTCCTACCTTCTAACTTCCAGAAACTCTCCTGAGGTGAATTCCAAAACTGTGGAGCTAGAAAAGTTTCTAGCAATGAGCTCATTCAACCCACTCAGAGGACAGATGAAGACACATGGCCAGAACCTGAAAGCGATTGGATGTCTGACTCTTGACTCCCAGTCCAGTGCTTCTTCCACTCAACCACAGATCCTTTCAGCAGCCTCCCAGGTCCAGTGGCTGGGGCCCACACCTCCTGACACTGCCATGGCACAGCTGCCAAGTGGCAACAGGAAAGGGGCAGCATGTAATGCCCTTATTCTCTCCCATTCTCCCCGTTCCATTTGCTCAGCAAAGTAAGAGCCAGTGCCCCACAGCTGTACTTAGCCTATGTTCCCCAACAAGCCCTAGCCAGACAGCAAGGCCACCATTGTCTCTCCCCACCACCCACCACCATGATGAAAGACTCTGTCTGCAGACTCTGTCTGCCTGTGTCCGCCGTTCCCTTCTTTCTGGCCTTCTCAGAATGGCCAGGTGGAAAATCTGATCCTAGTTCTTTCCCACACAGGAAAGAAAGGCTCCCACAATGGACACAGCCTCTTTTTGGGTGCCCATGACATGCCAAAGGGAGGACCATGCTCCTCCAGGATGCCGGCTCTAGCCCTCAGTCATTTGCGCACACTCTCCTGACCCTTTGGGGGATTCCTCTGTCTGGCTAGGGCACACGTGCATGACTCTCCTCCCTATCCCCTACTGCTTTCTCTAAGAGCCCTGGTTGTCACGTGGCCTCCAGTAATTTGGAAGTCAGGACCCTATTGCTACCTTCAAAATCCCCTAGCCCCATTTGCTCCCAGTAAATTTAAACAACTGCATGAGTGGGTCTAAACTCCCCTTTGTGCTATAATTAGGCTGGAACAAGGCTCACCCCAGGATAGAAATACTGTACGGGGCGGGTTATAGACTGCTGCTGGTCCCCACAGTAGGGAAGAAGCGACCTTTTGAATAGGAGGATTAACACATTAGCACATAGATTCCTGCTTCCGGGGAGGGCTGAATTCTAGGATAAGAGCTCCAGCTTTTATGTGAGTGGGGAGGAAGGGGGGAGCAATGCACACTAAAGACTTTGTGTATTCCTGGGGTATCTGGGGGGTAAACACGAGAAGAATCCAACAGGCACCATCCAGAGGGGCAGGGCAGCTCAAGACCCTCCCAGGCTCAATGTTGTGAATGGTGATGATAGGAATCCTGGAACGAAAAGCATCTCCTGTTGTCTCCTTGTTCTTTCCTGTCAGGCAGTGCTGGGCACCTGGAATGCTGTGGCGAAGCCCAGAGAACATGGGCACTAAAGTTAGACACACAGGAGTACCTGGAAAACTAGCTGGGTGACCTTGGGCTGGTGCCTGCCTCTCTAGGGGTGCCTCTGTTTCTTCCTCTTTACAATAGGGGATAGTAACTCTATCTCGTAAGGTTGTTAAAGAGGATTAAATGAGATAGCATAAGAAAGCACCTAGAAACAAACAAGTAACACCTGGCAGGCACTCAACAGATGGTAATGCCTTGCCCTCAAACATACTCTCTGCCACCCCCATTGGCAATGATTTCATCAGTAAATTCCCCCACTGAATCACATTTCTGTTGAAATCTTAACATTCAGCCCGGTACAGTGGCTCACGCTGTAATCCTAGCACTTTGGGGGGCTGAGGCTAGGGCAGGTTGCTTGAGTCCAGGAGTTCAAGACTAGCTTGGGCAACATGGACAAACCCTGTCTCTACAAAAAAAAATACAAAATAATTAGCTGGGTATGGTAGCACACGCCTGTAGTCCCAGCCATTCAGGAGGCTGAGGTGGGAGGATCACCTGAGCCTGGGGAGGTCGAGGCTGCAGTGAGCCATGAGTGCGCCACTGCATTCCAGCCTGGGTGACTGAGTGGGACTCTGTCTTCAAAAACAAACAAAAAAAAGAAAGAAAAAGAAAAGAAAAGAAAGAAAAGAAAGAAAGAAAGAAAGGGAAAGAAAGAGAAAGAAAGAAAATAAGAGAAAAAGAAAAACAAGAAAGAAATCTTAACATTCATTGAGCACTTACGTTCCAGGGGTGTGCTGAATCTTGCTGCTTTGATTTAGGTCCAGGTTCTTGAAAAGGCTTTGCAAATTGTAAATAGATTACTCCTCCCCTCCCCCAAGGTAAAGTATTATTATTGAAAGTAGTATTCAAAAGTCCTGAACGCTTTCTTTGTAATGAATACTCATTTGAAGGCTGAATACATTTAAAGCTTAGATGGAACACAGGATGGCTCTAAATCTGCCTCTTTAAACGCACATGTCCAGGTTGTGTCAATCAGGAGGGAATGGCTGAATTTTGCTTTGTGAATAGCCACTCTTTCTGGGGAATGATGATTTGTGTGGGGTCACAGGTCAAGAATGCTAATTTCATGTCTTTTGCTCTTACAGTACCTTTAGGGGACTGGCAAGCTAGTGAAAAATGGTTTGTAGTTTTGTAAACATCTTGTATTTTCTTGCCAAGCTTGCTTGGTGGCAGATCTTCCTTGGGGCAGAGGAATGGACTTGCCTTGGAGAGTCGCTGAACAGGTGGGATGCAGGGCCTGCCTGGCACCCGGAAAGTCCAACAGCAGAAGGAAGGGCCAACACCTGGAGTGTCCAATTCCCTGAGGGCCAAAGCAGGAACGTCTTAACTCACTCCAGGAAGTGCTGGGATGGGAGCCACGCCCCAAGCAGGAGACCAGCTTGGGGGCTCCTACTTTGATTTCTAGAGAAAGAAATCCACATATGAGAGCAGGGTCTGGCAGTGGCCCTGGAGCCAAAAGCCACTGAGCTTAGGATGTCAGGGTCTCACATGTAGTCGCTTTGAATCATGAGCAGTTGGGGCTTTGGTTTTGCAAATTTTGGCAAAGAAGCAGGATATGTGGTTAGAGAGACTAAATCAGAAACTTAAACAATTCCCTGCTTGGAGAACTCGTTGCCTTAGCAGGCAGCCTATTTAAATTATAACAGCTCTAATGGGTTCGAAAGCTCTTTCTTAGATAGAGGTGAAATCTGCCTCCTTGGACCTTCTCCCCTTTGTTCCCAGCTCCGCCTTTAGGAACCACACGGATTAAATCTGCTTCCTCTTCCTCCAACAGACCTCAGCAACGTTGTTTTCCCACTCTCAGATTTGGTTGGGCACCTGCTATGGTCATATTCAGTTGGTTAGATGCCTTTCCATCCTTAGGATTCTATGTAGGGAGATAAGTGATCCTAAGCAGGATATGACAGTCCCTAAGTCACATAGTATCCCAGTGGCTCTCCGAGGAATGCCTCCTTACTCCAGGTATGCTCTCTTCTATCCCCTGCGGACAAAAAGGCTGCCCTGAATTTCCATTATCCACCAGACAGACAGTTGTGCTTTTTTTTCCCCCCTTGAGTCGAAGTCTTGCTCTGTCTCCCAGGCTGGAGTGCAATGACACAATCTCGGCTCACTGCAACCTTCACCTCCCGCATTCAAGCGATTCTCCTGCCTCAGCCTCCCGAGTAGCTGGGATTACAGGCGTGTGCCACCACGCCCAGCTAATTTTTTGTATTTTTAGTAGAGACAGGGTTTCACCATGTTGGTCAGGCTGGTCTTGAACTCCTGACCTCAAGTGATCGACTCGCTCTGGCCTCCCAAAGTGCTGGGATTACAGGCGTGAACCACCGTGCCCAACCGACAGTTGTGCTTTGGCTAACCTGGGAAATGAATCCCCAGCCAACAGAGGCAAATATCATATAAAACCCCATAGAGTCAGTGCCTCTGCTGTGGCGGTAGTAGCAGTAATCAAAAGATGTTTACAGTATTAAATGCATTTTAAAAGGTCAAGTTTTTAAAAATATACACCCACCCCCCATCTCCTTCACCCTCACTCCCTTTGGCTCCCATCACTCTTAACAGGCAGTTTGCTGTCAATTGCACAGAAGGTAACCTGAGCACATGCTGTAGAGGCAATTACATCTAATCTACTGGTGGAGATGACTGAGCCACCCCCGGTGCCACCTCCCCCAAATCCCCATCTCCTCACTGCCTGGCTTTCCCTCCTGAACTGCCCTTGGCAGCCTCAGACTCTGATTTCTTTGGCTCTGTCTGCACCAGCCCAGCCAGCCAACCAGGCAGCCACAGTCATCAGTGAATGCCATTTAATACAACTTAAGCTGGAGCTTCTAACTAGCCTGTTGACCAAGTCTCCAAGGTCAGCCAGCAACTTCTATTGAGGCTGTGCCCTGTGCTAGTCTCTGTGAGAGGGAGAGGGAAACAAAAGAAATCAAAGCCAGAGGCCCTAGTCTCCCATGGGTTTACAGGCCTAATTAGCGATCTCCAAGCGGCTCTCTTGAGAAAAGCCTTAAGGACACTTACAAAACAACTTACAAGTGGGTATAATAGGGAGGGGAGTGAGCCTAGGGGAGAGTCTAAGTTCCTTGAGGGGAGGGCCTGGCCTTTGTGTCCTCCAGGGAAGGGCCTCTCCACTTCCTCATTAACGTTTTGTCCGGAGCAATTACAAAGAACTTCAGGCTGGCCAGTCACTTTCTCTTTCTCTCTGGTCTCAGGCTCAAGGATCAAGTTGTCAAATATGGGGACTTCACTGACTTCAGATGGGGGAATTTCAAAATCTCGCTAAGATGACTGAACAGGCCTTTGATGTAATGTATATCTATCTGGAGCTCAGCATTCCAGTCAAGGGGAGGAAGGATAAAGCTTTCCTTTTGAGCGTCCTCCCTCATCATCTTCTGCTTTAATATAATAATAGAAGTACTCATAATAATAGCAGCCGCTAGGTTAGGTATGGTGGCTCATGCCTGTAATCCCAGCACTTTAGGAGGCTGAGGTGGGAGGACTGCTTGAGCTCACGAGTTCCAGACCAGCCTGGGCAACATAGCGAGACATCATCTCTACTAAAACAAAATAAAATAAATAGCTGGGTGTGGTGGTATGCTTCTGTAGTCCCAGCTACTCAGAAGGCTGAGGTGGAAGGATCGCTTGAGCCCAGGAGAC
>NW_016820550.1:0-779 GCF_001698545.2 Rhinopithecus bieti | reverse complement strand
TCGGACCGGACCAAACCGGATCAAACCGGATCAAACCGGATGGGACCGGACCAAACCGGATCAGACCGGATAGGACCAGACCAACCGGATCAAACCTGATCAAACCGGATGGGACCAGACCAAACCGGATCAAACCGGATCGGACCGGACCAAACCGGGATCAGACCGGATCAAACCGGATCAAACCGGATCGGACCGGACCAAACCGGATCAGACCGGATCGGACCGGACCAAACCGGATCGGACCGGATCAAACCGGATCAAACCGGATCAAACCTGACCGGACCGGATCAGACCGGATCAGACCGGATCGGACCGGACCGGATCGGATCGGATCAGAAACCGGACCAAACCGGATCTCGGACCGGACCAAACCGGATCAAACCGGATCAGAAACCGGATCAAACCGGATCAGACCGGACCAAACCGGATCAAACCGGATCAAACCGGATAGGACCAGACCAAACCGGATCAAACCGGATCAGACCGGATCAAACCGGATCAGACCGGATCGGACCAGACCAAACCGGATCAAACCGGATCAAACCGGATCAGAAACCGGGATCAGACCGGACCAAACCGGATCAAACCCGGACCAAACCGGATCAAACAGGATCAGAAACCGGATCAAACCGGATCGGACCGGACCAAACCGGATCGGACCGGATCAAACCCGGACCAGACCGGATCAAACCGGATAGGACCAGACCAAACCGGATCAAACCGGATCAAACCGGATCAAAACTGATGGGACCAGACCAAACCGGATCAAACCGGAT
>NW_016820549.1:0-1414 GCF_001698545.2 Rhinopithecus bieti | reverse complement strand
TCTAATATCTTCAGATAAAGCCCTAATATCTTCAGATAAAACTAGAAAGAAGCTACCTGTGAAACTACTTTGTGATGTGTGGATTTATCTTACAGAGTTAAACCTTTCTTTTATTCAGTAGATTGAAAGCATTCTTTTTCTAGAATCTATGAAGGCACATTTTGGAACCCATTGATGCCTATGAGGATAAAAAAAAGTCCTTTTGGGGATTTTACACAAATAGTATGTCCAACTCGCTGAAAAAAAGAAAGGGTTAAGTCTGTGAGATGAATACACACATTAGAATTGATTTTCACAGTATGTTTCTTTCTAGTTTTTATCTGGGGATGTTTTGTTTCTAGAAAAAAAGCTATCTGAGAAACTGCTTTGGGATGTGTGGATTCATGGCTCAGATTTAACCCTTTACTTTGATTCAGTAGGTGGGAAACAGTCTTTTAAAAAATCGGTGAAGGGACATTTAGGAGTTCATTGAGATCTATGGGAGAAAACAGAATATCCCAAGTTAAAAACTAAAAAGAAGTCATCTGTGAAACTGGTTTGTGATGTATGGATTCATCTTACAGAATTAACCCCATTCTTTTGACTCAACAGGTTGCAAACACTTTCTTTTGAGAATGTGCAAGAGGACATTTGGAAGACTTTTGAGGCCTCTGGCAAAAAACTGAATATCCCCAGACAAAAACTAGAAAGAAGCTGTCTGACAAACTACTTTGTGATATGTGCATTTTTTCTCAGAGAGTTTAACCCTTCTTTGGATTCAGCAGATTGGAGAAACTCTTTTAATACAATCTGTGAAGGGATATTGGGAGCCCATTGAGGCCTGTGGGGAAAACACACATATCCCCATATAAAAACTAGAAAGAGGTATCCGTGAAATTGCTCTGTTTTGTGTAAATTGTTCTCACAATGATAAACATTTCTTTTGATTCAGCAGCTGACAATACTCTTTTTGTAGAATCTGTGAAGAGACGTTTGGGAGCACATTGAGGCCTATAGGGAAAAAAGCAGGATATCCCCAGATAAAAACTTAAAAGAAACAAGCCTCTGTGAAACTGCTTTGTGATGTGTGGATTCATCTCAAAGAGTTAAATCTTTATTTTTACTCAGAAGGTTGGAAATACTTTTTTTCTAGAATCTGTGAAGGGACATTTGGGAACCCTTTGAGGCCTATGAGGAAAAACAGAATAGCCCCAGACAAAAACTGGAAAGAAGCTGTCTGTGAAACTGCTTTGTGATGTGTGACTTCATCTTGCAGAGCTAAACCACTGTATTGATTCAGCAGGTTGGAGTATCTGTGCAGGGACTTCTGGGAGCCTATGTGGCTTTTGAAGAAAAAAATAATATTCCCAGATAAAAACTAGAAAGAAGCTATCTGTGAAATTGCTTTGCAATGTGTGGATATGTCTCACAGAGT
>NW_016820548.1:0-1414 GCF_001698545.2 Rhinopithecus bieti | reverse complement strand
CCTCCTGGGTTCTCGCCATTCTCCTGCCTCAGCCTCCCCGGTAGCTGGGACTACAGGCACCGCCACGTCGCCTAGCTAGTTTTGTTTTGTAGTTTTAGTAGAGACGGGGTTTCACCGTGTTAGCCAGGATGGTATCGATCTCCTGACTTCGTGATCCGCCTGTCTCGGCCTCCCAAAGTGCTGGGATTACAGGCTTGAGCCACCGCGCCCGGCCTGTGGTATTATTTCTGAGGGCTCTGTTCTGTTCCATTGGTCTATATCTCTGTTTTGGTACCAGTACCATGCTGTTTTGGTTACTGTAGTCTTGTAGTATAGTTTGAATTCAGGTAGCATTGCCTCCAGCTTCATTCTTTTTGCTTAGGATTCTTTTGGCTATGCAGAATTTTTTCTGGTTTCACATGAAATTTAAAGTAGATTTTTCTAATTCTTTGAAGAAAGTCAATGGTAGCTTGATGGGGATAGCATTAAATGTATAAATAACCTTGAGTAATATGGCCATTTTCACTATATTGATTTTTCCTATCCATGCACATGGAATGTTTTTTCCTTAGTTTATGTCCTCTCTTATTTCCTTGAGCAGTGCTTTGTAGTTCTCCTTGAAGAGATCCTTCACATCCCTTGTATGTTGTATTCTTCGGTATTTTATTCTCTTTGTAGCCATTGTGAAGGGGATTTCACTCATGATTTGGCTGTCTGTCTGTTATTGGTGTATAGGAATGCTTGTGATTTTTGCACATTGATTTTGTGTCCTGAGACTTTGCCAAAGTTACTTCTCTGCTTAAGGAGATTTGGGGCTGAGACTATGGGGTTTTCTAAGTATACAATCGTGTCATCTGCAAACAGAGACAATTTGACTTCCTGTCTTCCTATTTGAATACACTTTATTTCTTTCTCTTGCCTGATTGCCCTGGCCAGAACTTCCAATACTATGTTGAATAGGAGTGGTGAGAGAGCACATCCTTGTCTTATGCTGGTTTTCAAAGGGAATGCTCCCAGTTTTTGCCCATTCAGTATTTTATTGGCTGTGGGTTTGTCATAAATAGCTCTTATTATATTGAGATACACTCCATCCATAACTAGTTTATTGAGAGTTTCTAGTGTGAAAGGGTATTGAATTTTGTCAAAAGCCTTTTCTGCATCTGTTGAGATAATCATGTGGTTTTTGTCATTGGTTCTGTTTATGTGATGAATTACATTTATTGATTTGAGTATGTTGAACCAACTTTGCATACCAGAGATTAACTCAGCTTGATCATGGTGGAAAACTTTTTTGATGTTCTGCTATCTTTTTTGATCTTTGTTGGCTTAAAGTCTGTTTTATCAGAGACTAGGATTGCAACCTGTGTTCTTTTTGCTTTCCATATGCTTGGTAAATATTTCTCTATCCCTCTTTTTTGAGCCTATGTGTGTCTTT
>NW_016820547.1:0-1858 GCF_001698545.2 Rhinopithecus bieti | reverse complement strand
AAAGTGATATTTGGGAGACATTGAGGGCTATGGTGACAAAGGAAATATCCTCACATGAAAACTGGAAAGAAGCCTTCTGAGAAACTGCATTGCCATGGTGAATGCAACTCACAGAGTTACACGTTTCTCTTCGGTGATCAGTTTGCTAACACAGTTTTACGGGAATTTGCAATGGGATACTTCTTAGTGCAATGAAGCTTAGGGAGGCAAAGAAATATCCTTAGATGAAAACTAGAAAGAAGCTTTCTTAGAAACTTCTTGGTGACGTGTGATTTCATCTCACAGAGCTACACTTATGTTTCGTGGAGGAGTCCATTAACATTGTCTTTGAGGAACCTGAGAAGGGCTTCTTTGGATCGCATTGAGGCCTCCATTGATAAAGGTCATATCAGTTGAAAACGTGAAAGAAGTTTTCTGAGAAACTTCTTTGTGATCTGTGAATTCATCTCACAGGGTTCCAGCTTAGATCTCATTAAGCAGTTTACTAACACTCTTTTCGTGGAATCTGCAAAGTGCAATTTGGGAGCTCATAGGGGCCCACGGTGAAAAAGGAAATATCCTCACATAATGACTAGAGAGATGCTTTCTGAGAGGTTGCTTTCCGATGTGTGACTTCATCACACAGAATTCCACCCTTCCCTTCTTGGAACAGTTTGCTAACACCCTTGTCTTGGATTCTGCAAAGTGATGTTTGGGAGGTCATTGAGGGCTATGGTGAAAAAGGAAATATCCTCAGACCAAAACTGAAAGGAAACCTTCTGAGAAACTGCATTGCATGTGTGAATGCAACTCACAGAGTTACACGTTTCTCTTCAGTGGTCAGTTTGCTAACACAGTTTTCTGGAAATCTGCAGTGGGATACTTCTTAGAGCAATGAAGCTTTCGGTGACAAAGAAATATCCTTAGATGACAACTACAGAGAAGCTTTCTTAGAAACTTCTTCGTGATGTGTGAATTCAACTGACAGAGTTACACTTATATTTCATGGAGCAGCCCATTAACACTGTCTTTAAGGAAACTGAGAAGGGCTTTGGATCGCATTGAGGACTACGTTGATAAAGGAAATATTATCAGTTGAAAACGTGAAAGAACCTTTCTGAGAAACTTTCTTGGAATCTGTGAATTCATCTCACAGAGTTTCAAGTTAGACCTCAGGAATCACGTTGCTAACACTCTTTTCGTGGTATTTGCAAAATGATATTTGGGAGCCCATAGGGGCCCATGGTGAAAAAGGAAATATCCTCACATAAAACCTAGAGAGAAGTTTTCTGAGAGTTTACTTTCCGATGTGTGACTTCATCACACGTTGTTCCACCCTTCCCTTCTTGGAACAGTTTGCTAACACTATTGTCGTGGATTCTGCAAAGTGATATTTGGGAGCACATTGAGGGCTATGGTGAAAAAGGAAATATCCTCAGATCAAAACTGGAAAGAAGGCTTCTGAGTATCTGTATTGATATGTGGAACGCAACTCACAGAGTTACACGTTTCTCTTCAGTGACCAGTTTGCTAACAGTTTTCTGGAAATCTGCAGTGGGATACTTCTTATTGTAATGAAGCTTACGGGGACAAAGAAATATCCTTAGAAGTAAACTAGAAAGAAGATTTCCTAGAACCTTCCTTGTGATGTGTGTATTCGTCTCAGAGAGTTACATTTATGTTTCGTGGAGCAGTCCATTAACACTCTCCTTGATGAACCTGAGAAGGGCTTCTTTGGATCGCATTGAGGCCTTCGTTGATAAAGGAAATATCATCAGTTGAAAACGTGAAAGAACGTTTCTGAGAAACTTCTTACTGATCTGTGAATTTATCTCACAGGGTTCCAGCTTAGAAGTCAGGAAGCCGTTTGCTAACACTG
>NW_016820546.1:0-2153 GCF_001698545.2 Rhinopithecus bieti | reverse complement strand
TGTCCTATTGCAGATTCCAAGAAAGCAGTGTTAGCAAATTGATCAATGAACAGAACAGTGTAACGTTGTGATATGAATTCACACGTCAAAAAGCAGTTTCTCAGAAATCTTCTTTCTAATTTTTTTCTGAGGATATTTCCTTTGTTACCTTAGGCTTCAACGCACTCAAAAACATCCTATTGCAGACTCCACGAAGATAGTGTTGTCAAACGGCTCAAGGAAAAGCACAATGTAACTCTCTGAGATGAATTCACCCATAACAAAGCAGTTTCTCAGAAAGCTTCTTTCTAGTTTTATCTGAGGATATTTCTTTTCACTATAGGCCTCAATGCACTCCCATATATCCCTTTGCATATTCCATGAAAACAGTGTTAGCAAACTGCTCCTTGAAAAGAAAGCTGTAATTCAGTGAGATGAATTCTCATATCACAAATAATTTTCTCAGAAAACTCCTTTCTAGTTTTTATCTGAGGATATTTCCTTAGTCACCATAGGCTTCAATGTGATCCAAAACATCCCTTCTGAGGTTCCCCAAAGTAGTGCTACAAAACTGATCCATGAAAACAGTTGTGTAACTCTATGAGATAAATTATCACATCACAAAGCGGTTTCTCAGAAAGATTCTTTTTGGTTTTTCTATGGCGATATTTCCTTTGTCACCATATTCTTCATTGCATTCCCAAATATCCTATTTCAGACTCCACGAAAACAGAGATATCATAAGGCTCAAAGAAGAGCACATCTTAGCTCTGTGAGATGAACTCACCAAGCAGTTTTTCAAAGGGCTTCTTTCTAGTTTTTATATGAGGATATTTCTTTTGTCACCATAAGTTTCAATATGCTCTGAAATATGCCATTGTAGATTTCAAGAAAACAGTGTTAGCAAACTGCTCCATTAAGAGAACAGTGTACCTCCATCCCTTGAATTCTAACATCACAAAGCAGATTCTCAGAAAGCTTCTATCTTGTTATTCTAAGAGGATATTTCCTGTTTCACTATAGGCCTCAATGTGCTCCCAAATATCCCTCTGCAAATTCCACGAAAACAGTGTTAGCAAATTGATCCATTAAAAGTAAGGTCTAACTCTGTGAGATGAATTCACACATTACCAAGAGCTTTCTCAGAAAGTTTCTTTCTAGTTTTATCTGAGGATAATTCCTTTTCACGATAGGCCTCAATGCGCTCCAAAATATCCCTTTGCAGATTCCATGAAAAGAGGGTTAGCAAACTGCTCCATGAAAAGAAACGTGTAACTCTGTGAAATGAATTCACACATCACAAAAAACTTTCTAAGAAAGCCTCTTTCTAGTTTTTATCTGATTATATTTCCTTAGTCACCATAGGTTGCAATGGGATCCAAAATATCTCTTCTCAGATTACCCAAAAACAGTGCAATCAAACAGATCCAAGAAAAGCATCATGTAACTCTGTGAGATTAATTCACAAATCACAAAGGAGTTTCTCAGAAAGTATCTTTCTATTTTTTGTCTGAGGATTCTTAGTTATTCACTGTAAGTTTCCATGCGCTCTGAAATATCTCACTGCAGATTCCAAAGAAACAGTAACAATCTGTGCAATGAAAAGAACAGTGTAACTCTGTGAACTGAATTCACAGATCACAAAGCAGTTTCTCATAAAGCTTCTTTTTGTTTTTTATGTGAGGATATATCCTTTGTCAACAGAGGCTTCATTGACCTCCCAAATATCCTATTGCAGATTCCAAGAGAAAAGCGTTAGCAAACTTCTGAACGACAAGAATGGTGTAACTCTGTGAGACGAATTCACGCATTGGAAAGCAGTTTCACTGAAAGCTCTTTTTGGTTTTAATCTGAGGATATTTCCTTTGTCAACATAGGCTTCAAGCACCCCCAAATATAATATTGCAGATTCCATGAAAACAGTCTTATGAAACTGTCTTATGAAAAAGAATGGTGTAACTCTGTAAGATGAATTCACACATCACAAAGCAGTTTCTCAGAAAGCTTCTCTCTAGTTATTATCTGAGGATATATCCTTTGTCACTACAGGACTCAATGCGCACCCAAATATCCTACCGCAGATTCCACGAAAACAGTGTTATCAAACTGCTCAATGAAAATAATGTTCTCACACTGTAATATGAAATCACACATTGCAAAGCAGTTTCTCAGAA
>NW_016820545.1:0-1410 GCF_001698545.2 Rhinopithecus bieti | reverse complement strand
CATTTTGGGGCTTTATTTAATGTTGGGAGCAGATTGGGTAACAAAATGTACATTAAGATGGCTTTTGACCTTTTAGGGTCTAGAGCTGTAAAGCATCTCAGGGTTGCTGCCAAATGAGCCATGAACTGGGCTGGGTTTTCATATTTGATGAAAAGAGCCTAAATGCTAACTGATTTGGGAGAAGTCAGATAAAGAAAAGGAGCATTAAACTTGACTATGTGTTTAGCTCCAGTCACCTTTTAAGAGGAAATTGCTGGGCAGGTTGGGGAGAGCTAGTCGTGGAACAAAACTGGAAGCCAGACTGGGTGTGAGGAGGGAAGGTGATAAAAGGATTATATGGTGGGGGAGTGGAGGCTGAGGAAAAATTGGGACCTAGCTCGGCCTAGGACCTCAGACCTAGCTTGGCCTTTATCGTATTTGGGTAGGTAAAGGAAAATTACAGTCAAAGGAGGGTTGTTCTCTGGAGAACAGGAGTAGGGGGTCACAAGGTGCTCAGTGGGGGAGGTTTCTGTGCCAGGATGAGACAGGAAAGGGAATTTCACAAGGTAATGTCATCACTTAAGGCAAGGACAAGTCATTTTCACTTGTTTTGTGGTGGAATGTCATCAGTTAAGGCAGGGGCAGGGTGTTTTCACTTCTTTTGTGACTCTTCAGTTACTTCAGGCCATCTGGGCCTATACGTGCAAGTCACAGGGGATGCGATGGCTTGGCTTGGCTTGGGCTCAGAAGCCTGACAGTCAAATCTAAAAGGAGCCAAGGATCAAATCCTAAAATGGGAAAATGTTATAATTGTGGAAAAACAACATTTTAAAAAGGAATGCCGCCAGACCTCAAGACAGAAAAGACCTACGATGCATTGTCCCACCCAGCAGAAAAAATGCCAGGACTTTGTCCTCACTGTAACAAAGGATATCACTGGGCTAATCAGTGCCATTGAAGATTCATCAGAATGGCACCCCGCTGTCGGGAAACGAGATGGGGGCCTGGACCCGGGCCCCTCAAACAATAAGGGCAATCCCAGTTCAGCCCTCAACACTGTTTCAGGCATGGGTTCCTGGAGGCACATTGATTCCCCCACCCCAGGAACACCAGGAAGTGCAGGATTAGATCTACGCCCCAAGAGAAAGAATCAAGTTAGTTGTGGGATACAAACCCATCAAAGTTCCCACTGGTTTTGGGGGACCTTTACCAACAGGATACATGGGACTAAATTTAGGCAAAAGCCATCTTAACTTACAGGGCATTACTGTAGTCCCAGGAGTTGTTGACTCTGATTATGAAGGAGAAATTCAAGTAGTTTTTTTTGCTGCTGCTGCTGCTGCTGCTGCTGCTGCTGCTGCTGCTGCTGCTGCTGCTGCTGCTGCTGTTGTTGTTGAGACGGAATCTCGCTCTGTCTCCCAGGCTGGAGTG
>NW_016820544.1:27301-33064 GCF_001698545.2 Rhinopithecus bieti | reverse complement strand
CAAACACAAAAAAAAAAAAAAAAAAAAAAACAGTCACAGCAGAACTAAGTGAAATTGAAACAAAAATCTACAAATGATAAAACAAAAACTGGTTCTTTGAAAATATAAACACAATTGATACACCACTAGTGAGATTAACCATGAAAATAAAGAGAGGAGATCCAAATAAACTCAATTAAAAACAAAATACGAGATATTATAATTGATACCCCAGAAATACAAAAGATTATTCACGGCTACTATGAACACCTTTATGCAAACAAACTAGAAAATCTAGAGAAGATAGATAAATTCCTGGAACTATACAACCCACTTCGATTAAATCAGGCAGAAATTGGAACACTGAACAGACCAATGAATAGTGAGATTAAACCAGTAATTTGAAAATGCCAACAAAAGGTCAGAACCAGATGGATTCACAGCTGAATTCTATCAGACCTTCAAAGAAGAATTAGTGCCAATCTTACTGAAACTACCCCAAAAGCTACAGAAATAATCAATCTTCTCTAAATCATTTCATGAAGCCAGAATCATTCTAATGCAAAAGCAGGAAAGGACATGACCAAAACAACAACAACAAAACTACAGATCAATACCCTTGATAAACATAGATGCAAAAATCCTCAACAAAATGCTAGCTAACCAAATCCAACAGCATATTAAAAAGATAATACACCACAATCAGGTGGGGTTCATACCGGGGAAGCAGGGGTGGTCTAACATATGCAAGTAAATAAACATTATACATCACATAGACAGAATTAAAAACAAAAATTGTATGGTTATCTCAGTAGATGTCGAAAAGCATTTGACAAAATCCTTTATGATTAAAACCCTTAGAAAGATCTGCATAGAAAGGACATACCTCAAGTTAATAAAAGCCATCAATAAAAAAACCACAGCCAACATTATACTGAATGGGGAAACATTAAAAGCATTCCCCCTGAGAACTAGAACAATATAATGATGTCCACTTTTACTACTTCTATTCAACATAATACTGAAAATCTTACCCAGAGCAATCAGGCAAGGTAAAGAAATAAAGGGCATCCAAGTTGGCAAACAGGAAGTCAAACTGTTACTGTTCACTGGTGATATGATTATATACCTAGAAAATCCACAAGACACATCTAAAAAGTTTTATAGCTCTGATGAATGAATTCAGTAGTCAGGATACAAAATCAATGTACACAGATCAGTAGCACTTCGATACACCGACAACCAACCACCAAGCTGAGAATCAAATCAGGAACTCAACCACTTTTACAACAGCTGCAAATACATACATACACACACACACACACACACACACACACACACATATATATATATACATATATATATATATATACACACACACACACACACTTAAGAATATACCTAATTAAGGAGATGAATGATCTCTACAAGGAAACTTACAAAACACTGCTGAAAGAAATCATAAATGGCAGAAACAAATGGAAACACATCCCATGCTCATGCATGGGTAGAATCAATATGGGTAGAATGTATGGGTATAGTCAATATTGTAAAAATGACAATACCGCCAGAAGCAATGAACAATTTTAATGAAATTCCCATCAACATACCATTATCATTCTTCACAGAAATAGAAGAAAACAATTCTAAAATTCAGATGAAAGAAAAAAAGAGCCTGAATTACCATAACAAGACAAAACAAAAGAAACAAATCTGAAGCCATCACATGTCCCGACTTCAAACTATACAAGGCTATAGTTACCAATACAACACGGTACTGGTATAAAAATAGATACATAGACCAATGGAATAGAATAGAGAACCCAGAAATAAAGCCAAATACTACAGCAAACTGATTACTGATAAAGCAAGCAAAAACATAAAGTGGGGAAAGGCCACCCTTTTCAACAAATGGTGCTGGAATAACTGGCGAGCAACATGTAGAAGAATGAAGCTGTATTCTCATCTCTTAACTTATACAAAAGTCAACCAAAATCTCAGAAATCACCACTAAAGAACTTATTCATCTAACCAAATACCACCTGTTCCCCAAAAACCTATTAAAATAAAAAAATAAAAAAGTGAAAGCTCCAAAACCAAAATCAACTCAAGATAGATGAAATACTTAAATATAACACCTGAAAACATAAATATTTTAGAAGATAGCATCAGAAAACCTCTTCTAGACATTGGCTTAGGCAAAGACTTCATGACCAAAACCCAAAGCAAATGCAAGAAAACAAAGTTAAATAGATGGAACCTAATTAAACTAAAAACCTTCTGCACAGCAAAACAAATAATCAGCAGAGTAAACAGATAACTCACGGACTTGGAGAAAATGTTCCAAAGTATGAATCTGACAAAAGACTAACATCCAGAATCCACATGGACCTAAAACAAATCAACAACAACAAAAAACAAATAATCGCATCAAAAAGTGGGCAAAGAACATGAATAGACAATTCTCAAAAGAAGATATACAAATGGTCAACCAATATATGAGAAAATGCTCAACATCACTAATGAGCAGGGAAATGCAAATCGAAACCACAATGAGATACCACCTTACTCCTGCGAGAATGTCCATAATTTAAAAATAAAAAAACAAAATAGCAAATGTTAGCATGGATGTGGTGAAAAGGAAACACTTTTATACTGCTGGTAAGAATATAAACTAGTAAAACCACCATGAAAAACAGTATGGTGTTTAAAAAACTAAAAGTAGAACTACAGTTTGATCTAGCAATCCCAGTACTGGATCTCTACCCAAAGGAAAATAAGTCATTATATGAAAAAGACAGTTGCATATGGTTATTTATAGCAGCACAATTTGCAATTGCAAAAATATGGAACCTTGAAATCTTAGCTGGAGCCATCAGACAAGAAAACAGACTAAATGCCCATCAACCAACGAGTGGATAATGAAACGTGGTAGATAGATAGATAGAGAGACAGACAGATGATTGATTGATTGATTGATTGATAGATCGATAGATAGATAGATGATAGACAGATAATAGATAGATATAGATAGATATAGATATACCATGGAATACTACTCAGCCATAAAAAAATGAAATAATGGCATTGGCAGCAACCTGGTTGGAGCTGTAGACCATTATTCTAAGTGAAGTAATTCAGGAATGGAAAACCAAACATTGCAAGTTCTTACTTATAAGCGGAAGCTAAGCTATTATGATGCCATGATATAAGAATTATACAATGAACTTTGGAGACTCAAGGGGAAGGTCGGGAGGGTGGTAAGGGATAAAAACTACACAAATTGGGTGCAGTGTACACTGCTTAAGTGATGAGTGCACCAAAATTTAAGAAATAACCACTAAAGAATGGTTTTATGCAACCATCCATCACCTGTTCCCCAAAACTATTTAAATAAAATTAAAAGGAACAATTATTCATCATTACCAATGGTGATTTATCCTTGGGATGCCAGGATGGCTGAACATATGCAAAGTAATCAATGTGATACCTCATACAAACTGAATGAAGAATGAAAACCATATTATCATTTCAATTTTTCCTGAAAAAACGTGATAACATTCAATATCTCTTCATGATACAACGCTCAAAAAAGAAGGAACATAACTCATCATCATAAAAGCATCGTATGACAGACCCACTACTAGTATCATATTGAATGGAGAATAACCTAAAGCCATTTTTCTAAGATCTGGAACGTGACATAAACGTCTACTATGACCACTGTTATTCATCATAGTGCTTGAAATCTTAGCTGAAGCCATCAGACAAGAAAACAAAATTAAGGGAATCAAAATAGAAATGGAAGAATTCAAATTATCCTTGCTTACAGATAATATAATCTTACATTTGGAAAAACCTGAAGACACCACCACAAAACTTTTAGAACTGATGAACAAACTCAGTAAAGTTGTAGGATACCACATTGACATATAAATATTAGTTACATTTCTATATGCCAACAGTGAGCAATCTGAAAAAGAAGTCAAACAAGTTATTTCATTTACAGTAGCCATAAATAAAAATAAATACCTAGAAATTAATGAACCAAACAAGCAAAAGATCTCTATAATGAGAACTACAAAACCCTAATGTAAGGAATTGAAGAGGATCCCCAAAATTAAAAAAAAAAATCCATGTTCATAAATTTGAAGAATCAATAATGTTAAAATGTCCATATGACTCAAAGCAATCTACAAATTCAGTGCATTTTCTATCAAAATGTCAATGACATTTTCACAAAACAGAAAAAAAATTACTAAAATTTACATAGAATAAAAAAAGTACAGAGTAGCAAAAGTTACCCTGAGCAGAAATAACAAAACTGGAGAAATCACATTACCTAACTTCAAATTATACTACAGAGCCATAGTATATAAAACAGCATAGTACTGGCATAGAAATAGAGACATGAAGGAATGGAATAGAATACAGAACCCAGGGCCAGGAATGGTGGCTCACGCCTGTAATCCCAGCACTTTGGGAGACCAAGGTGGGCACATCACTTGTGGTCAGGAGTTCGAGACCAGCCTGGCCAACAAGGTGAAATCCTGTCTCTACGAAAAATACAAAAGTTGGCCAAACGTGGTGGTGCACGCCTGTAATTCCAGCTACTCAGGAAGCTGAGGTGGGGGTTGCAGTGAGCTGAGACGGTGCCACTGCACTCCAGCCTGGGCAACAGAGTGAGACACCATCTCAAAATAATAATATTAATAATAATATAATAATACAGAACCCAGAATAAAGAAATCCGCACATCTACAGTGAACTCCTTTTTGACAAAGGTGCCAGGAGCATATGCTGGAAAAAAAGGGCTCCTCAAAAAAAAAAAAAAAAAAAAAAAAAAAAATGATGCTGGGAAAACTGGATATCCATATGTAGAAGAATGAAACTAGACCCCTCTGTCTCACCATATAAAAAATAAAATTAAAATGCAATAAACACTTGAATCTAAGACCTCAAACTATGAAACTACTACATGAAAATGTTGGGAAAAATCTTCAGGGCATTTTTTGGGGCAAAAAATTCTTGAGCAATAAACCACAAGCACAGGCAACCAAAGCAATAAAATGGACAAATGGGATTACATTAAGTTAAAAAGCTCTTGCACAATAAAAGTAACAGTCGACAAAGTAAAGAGACAGCCCACATAATGGGAGAAAATATTTCCAAACTACCCATCTGACAAGCGATTAATAACTAGAATATATTAGGATCTCGAACAACTGTATATGAAAAACATCTCATAATCTGGTCAAAAGATGGGCACAAGATTTGAACAGCTGTTTCTCAAGAGAAGACATACTAACGGCAAACAGGCATATGAAAGATGCTCAACATCATTGATTATCAGAGAAATGTAAATCAAAACTGCAATGAGACATCATCTCACGCCAGTTGAAATGGTGTATATCCAAAATACAACCAGTAACAAATGCTTGCGAGGATGTAGAATAGAGGGAACCTTCATACACTGTTAGGGGTCATGTAAATTTATGTACATTAGTGCAACCACTATGGAGAACAGTTTAAAGGTTTTCCGAAAAACTAAAAATTGTGCTACCATATGATCCAGCAATCCCACTGCCAGGTATACACCCAAAACAAAGGAAATCAGTATCTCAAAGACATATCTGAACTCCTATATTTGTTACAGTATTGTTCACGATAGCTAAAATTTAGCAGCAATCTAAGTGTCCATCAACAGCAATACCCCCAACAAATAAATGGATAAAGAAAATGTGGTACTTCTACACAATGGAGTATTGTTCAGCCATAAAAAAA
>NW_016820544.1:19822-27146 GCF_001698545.2 Rhinopithecus bieti | reverse complement strand
AAAAAAAAAAAAAAAAAAAAAAAAAAGATCCTGTCATTTTCAACAACATGGATAGAACTAGTGATCAATATGTTAAATGAAATAAGCCAGGCACAGAAAAACAAACATTGCATGTTCTCATTTATTTGTGAGATCTAAAACCTCATGGAGATAGAGGGTGGAAGGATGGTTAATAGAGTCTGGGAAGTGTAATAGGGGTTTTCAGGGAGGTAGGGATGGCTATTGGGTACAAAATATAGAAATAATAAAAACGACTATTTTATAGCACTATAGAGTGACTATAGTCAATAATTTCATTCTACATTTCAAAGTAACTAAAAGTGTAATTGAGTTGTTTTAAATTTAAAATATAAATTATTAAGAAATGGATTCCCCATTCTCCATGATGTGATGATTATGCATTGCATGCTTGTATAAAAACTTCTCACATACCCCATAAATATATTCACCTACTATGTGCACAGACAAATTAAAATTTTTTTAAATTAAAAAAACCTGCAAATATTTCTAAATATTCCCTAGAGAGCAAAACTACCCTCAGTTGAGAACCTCTGTTGTATGGCCATACTTATTTATAAAACATTGAAACAATTTTTTACTAGTTGGTAATTAGCTACCTCATGCCTCTCAAGTTTATTCTTCATTGACGTGGCTTTCCCATTACCACTCCCAGGTTTCCCCAACAACAAGTATTGCCTGGCACAGAAGCAAACCTTAAAAACTTTAATCCAGAAAAATGGGACAGTGTCCCTTGTCATTTATCATTGTCCTTGCTATATATGTTGTCAGTATTTTAATGACACTTTTAAGCAGCCTCAGGGGAAACCAGTTCTTTTAAATATCTTCCTTTACACCCAGCTATGAATCCTAGCTGTCTAATCCTACTCCACTCCAGAAAAATTTTCCTTCTCATAGTGTTAATACTTTTCAGATATTTAGAGAAGAATATGGAGTCTATCCTCTGTGCCTCCTCATTAAGTGAGTAACACAGCTTCATTAATGTTTCCCTGCCAATCATATCTTCCCACTTTATCAATCATGTCTACAACTCCTCTCTTACTTGCCTCTCTGCATCCTCATCATTTGGAGCCTCTGATGGTCCCACACTGACTTGGACATCCTAGGTGCCATCTCATCAAAGTCATTTTGTTCCATGACACAGTGTCTCTCAGAACACTCCTGGAAATAACATTGACTTCTTTCAATAACCTTATCATATTGCAAAACTATATCTAATATAAGAAAAGCTCATACTCACACACACCTTGTTACCCAGTCACATAGAGAACCACATGTTCAATGTCTGAGGCCGAAAATAATACGTGATGGTAGACAGGGGTAATGTTTCCAGGAAATATTCCCAAATTGACCAGAGAAGAGCTGGTCACTTCTCTTCATCTTGCCCTGCCTGGAAGTGAACTGCAATTAGCTTTTCTTCTCAGTCATTATACAGTGCCACCACAACACACATATACCACCACACTTAAGGTCTTCTAACTTTTTATGATTTAAAGGCTTTCCTATTCATGAATTTTCTTAATGTTTGAATTCACCTAAGTATCTCCTACTTCAGGGTTTCAATTAGTTTTATTTAAACTATAAATACACAAATGTAGTGTGTATAACAGTATTTGTAGAACAACAGTGAGAGCTCACTTTGCTTATGTATATGAGCCTTTAAGGATAAGGAGAAAGAAGAAATGTGTTTCACTGAATATTCCACTTCATGAATATAGTCAGAAAAATGTTTGGAAGCAAGTGGTTGTGGCAGTCAAAAAGTTCAGGTGGCCTGGTATTTATTGGTGCTTGTTTGTAATATTGGAGCAAAGGATGCAATAAAACACAGGACATGAGGACTTCATGTCAATTCCCCAAATAAGGACATTAAGAGTATGATACAACCATAAAATAATGGCTGTGAAAGAGTATATAATAACAGAAAAATATTTGTAAGATAAGGTAAAGTGAGAAAACAGGGACTAGTAAGATATATGGAAAAGCTTATTTGCATTTTAAATAGTGTACACATAGAAATGTATTTCAAAACCCTGGATAACAATATAACAAAATTTCATCAACATTAATGTTGCAACAGTGAAATCTGAGTGAATATACATCTTTTTCTCCATTTATCCTATTTCAAATAGTTCTTGTACTATTCTAGTGATAAATACATGCAGAATTTGTGAATAAAAGAAAGACAAGGAGATACAGACCCCTCCAAAACATATTCAAGAAATATTTTCTGACCATCTACCATATGTCAAACACTCTGCTAGGCACCAGAACACAAGAAAGAGGAAACACAAGAATAACCTGTCAAGAGGAATAAAAAAGTGTCATCACTGAAAATGTTAAAGAATAAGTCAGACAAACGTCTACTTAGATGATTTGGGTTTGTCCTGCTGGACTAGATAATTTCTGATTTTACTCCCAGATCTTTGGAACCTAAAACTATTGGTAAGATCTAACCTTAATAAACTGCCACAGATAAACAGAAAATACTTTTGGTGATTAGAGATGATTGGAAACTGGAAATCATTTGAGAAGAGGTCGAATTTCTTGCCCTCTCTTTTTATCTATTAAAATGAAAGTTGGAATAGGTGTTCTTTAAATGCCACCCAGCTCTGACGTACATGTATTCATGAGTTTCAAAGACCAAAGAATCCTGCGAGAAAAAAGTTAATGAGAAGAAACTGTGCATGGAACTGAAACACATAGAACATTTTCATATACTTCGGGAGGGAAGGTAGCTCCGCTGAGAAATTGGTCATATGACCTTCAAGATATGAGATTTATTTAAATTTTATCATTTTTATTTTCTGTGGGTACATAGTGTATGTTATTACGGGGTACATGAGCTGTTTTGGCAGTCATACAATGCATTAAAAACATATTGGGGTAAATGGGGTATACATCACCTCAAGCATTTATCCTTTCCAAGCATTACAAAGAATCCAACTGTACTCTTACAGATACCTTAAATTTTTCAATAAATTATCATTGACTGTACTCACCCTGTTGTGGTATAAAAGACTAAATTTTATCTATTCTAACTACATTTTTGTACACATTATTTATCTGCACTCCTTGCCACAGATACCCTTTCCAGACTCTAGTAACAAACATTCTACTCTCTATCTCCATGAGTTCAATTGAATAAGTGAAAACATGCCAACTTCTCTACCTGGCTTATTTCACTTAACATAATGACCTTTAGTTCCATCTGTGTTGTTACAAATGACTGAATTTCATTCTTTTTTTATGGATTAATAGTATTACATCATGTATATGGACCACTTTTCTTTATCCATTCATGTGTCGAAGGACACTTAGGTTGCTTCCAAATCATATCTATTGTGAACAGTGCTGCAACAAACATGGGAATGCAGATAACCTCTTTGATATACTGATTTCCTTTATTTTGGATAAATACTGAGCAATAAAACTGCTGGAACAAATGGTGTATCTATTTCTAGATTTTGAGGATTCCCCCAAACTGTTCTTTATAGTGGTTGTACTAATTTACATTCCCACCAAACAGTGTAGAAGGATTCCCTTTTCTCCACGTCTTAGCCAGCGTTCATTATTGCCTGTCTTTTGAATAAAAGCCATTTTAACTGGAGTAAGATAATATCTCATTATATTTTTAATTTTCATTTATCTGGTGATCAATGATGTTGAACGTCTTTTTATATATCTGTTTGCTATTTGTATGTATTCCTTTGAGAAATGTATATTCAAATATTTTGCCCATTTTTAACCAAATTATTAGATTTTTTTCTATGGAGTTGTGTGAGCTTCTTATATATTCTTGTCTCTTGTCCTGTGAATAGTTTGCAAATATTCTGTCTCATTTTTTAGGTTTTTCCTTTACTTTGTTGATTATGACCTTTTCCATGAAGAACTTTTTTTGACTGTTTGTGATCCCGTTTGTCTATTTTTGCTTTGGTTTCCTGTACTTGTGGGATATTACTCAAGAAATCCTTGACCAGTTTAATGTTCTGAAGAGTTTCCCCATATTCTTTTAGTAGTTTAAGAGTGTGAGGTCTTAGATTTAAGTCTTTAATTCATTTTATTTGATTTTGTATACGATGTGAGATAGGGAACTAGTTTTATTCTTTTGCATATACATATCCAGTTTTCTCAGCACAACTTATTGAAAAGACAGTCTATTCCCCAATGTATGTTTTTAGAACCTTTGTCAAAAATGACTTCACTGTACATGCAAGGATTTGTCTGTGGGTTCTTTAATATATTTCAGTAGTGTATGTGTCTGTTTTTATGCCAGTACCACGTTATTTTGGTTACTGTAGCTCTGCAGTATAATTTGAAGTCAGGTAACGTGACTCCAACAGTTTCGTTTTTTTTGTTTGGGATAGCTTTGGCTATTCTGGGTCTTTTGTGGTATTGTATATATTTTAGGATTGTTTTTTCTATTTCAATAAAAAATGTCATTGGTATTTTGACAGGGAATGCATTTAATCAGTAGATTGCTTTGAGTAGTGTAGACATTTTAAATATATTGATTCTTCCAATCCATGAAAATGAAATATCTTTCCATTTCATGTGACCTCTTCAATTTCTTGCATCAATATTTTATAGTTTGTATTATACAAATCTTTCATTTTTAGCTTAAGTTAAACCCTAGGTATTTAATATTATTTGTAGTGATTTTAAACAGGATGACTTTCATGATTTCTTTTTCAGATCATTCACCATTGGCACACAGAAATGCTACTGATATTTGCCTGTTGATTATGTGTCCTGCAACTATACCAAATTTGTTTGCCAGTTCTAATAGTATTTTGCCATAGTCTTTAGGTATTTCCAAATATAAGATCACATCATCCACAAATTAGGATAGTGTGACTACTTTCTTTCAAATTTGGATGACTTTTATTTTGTTCTCTGTTCTGATTTCTCTAGCTAGGACTTCCAGTACAATGTTGTCTAACAATGGTGAGAGTGAGCATCCTTGTAATGTTACTGACCTTAGAAAAAAATTCTTTCAATTTTTTTCACATTCAGTATGATACTAGCTGTGGCTGTGTTGTATATGTCTTTTCCTGGGTTGAGGTATGGTCCTTATTTACCCAGTTTTTTAAGGGTTCTTATCATGAAGGGATATTACATTTTATCAAATGCTTTTTCAGCATCAAATGAAAGGATCATATGGTTTTTGTCCTTCATTCTGTTGATATGATGTGCCACATTGTTTGATATGCATATGTTCAACCAACCTTGTATACCAGGGACAAACCAACTTGGTTATGAGAAATGATCTTTGTAATGTGTTGTTGAATTCAATTTGCTAGTATTTTGTTGAGGATTTTTGCATCAATGTTTATCAGGGATATTGATGTGTAGGGTTTTTTTTTTCTTTCTAATGTGTCTTTGGTTTTGTTATGAAAGTAATATTGGCCTTGTAGATAAATTTGGAAGTATTCTCTTCTCTATTTCTTGGAATAGTTTCATTAGGATTGGTATTAGTTCTTCTTTAATAGTTTTATTAAATTCAGCAGTGAAGCCATTGGGTAGCAGGCTTTTCTTTGCTAGAAAGTCTTTTATTAGAACTTTTATCTCATTATTTATTATTGATCTGTTAAGGTTTGCGATTTCTTCATAGTTCAATCCTGATAGGCTGTATGAGTCTAGTAATTTATTCATTCATTTTATGTTTTTCAATGTATTGGCATATAGTAACTCACAGTGGCTTCTAGTGATCCTTTGACTTTCTGTGGTATCAGTTCCAATGTCTCCTTTTGTATGTCTGCTTTTATTTATTTGGATTTCTCTTTTTTTCTTAGTCTGACTAAAGGTTTCTCAATTTGGCTCATCTTTTCAGAACATCTACATTTTATTTTATTGATTTTGCATTTTTTTATTTAAATTTTATTCGTTCTGCTGATTTTTATTACTTTTTTCTACTAATTTTGGGTTTGGTTTGCTCTTGCTTTTCTAGTTCTTTAACATACATCATTAGTTTTTTAATTTAAAGTTTTTCTACTTTATTGATGTGATTTCTTATTGCTATAAAAATTTCTGTTAGTAGTACTTTCACTGTATCCCACTGGCTATGGTATGTTGTATTTGTATTTTTATTTATTTCTTTTTTATTATTATTATATTTTAAGTTCTAGGGTACATGTGCACAACGTGCAGGTTTATTACATAGGTAAACATGTGCCATGTTGGCATGGTGCACCCATTAACTCGTCATTCACATTAAGTATATCTACTAATGCTATCCCTCCCCCCTCTCCCTTTCCCAAAATAGGCCCTGGTGTGAAATGTTCCCCTTCCTGTGTGAAAGTGATCTCACTGTTCAATTCCCACCTATAAGTGAGAACATGTGGTGTTTGGTTTTCTGTTCTTGTGATAGTTTGCAGAGAATGATGATTTCCAGATGCATCCATGTCCCTACAAAGGACACGAACTCATCCTTTTTTATGGCTGCATAGCATTCCATGGAGTATACGTGCCACATTTTCTTAATCCAGTCTGTCACTAATGGACATTTGGGTTGATTCCAAGTCTCTGTTACTGTGAATAGTGCTGTAATAAACATATGTGTGCATGTGTCTTTATAGTACCATGATTTATAATCCTTTGGGTATATACCCAGTATAGGGATGGCTAGGTCAAATGGTATTTCTAGTTCTAGATCCTTGAGGAATCACCACACAGTTTTTCACAATGGCTGAACTAGTTTACAGTCCAACCAACAGTGTAAACGTGTTCCTATTTCTCCACATCCACAACAGCATCTGTGGTTTCCTGACGTTTTAATAATTGTCATTCTAACTGGTGTGAGATGGTATCTCATTGTGGTTTTGATTTGCATTTCTCTGATGGCGAGTGATGATGAGCATTTCTTCATGTGTCTGTTGGCAGCATGAATGTCTTCTTTTCAGAAGTGTCTGTTCATATCATTTGCCCACTTTTGATGGGGTTGTTTGTTGTTTCTTTGTAAATTTGATTGAGTTCTTTCTAGGTTTTGGATATTAGCCCTTTGACAGATGAGTAGATTGCAAAAATTTTCTCCCATTCTGTAGGTTGCCTGTTCACTCTGATGGTAGTTTCTTTTGCTGTGCAGAATATCTTTAGTTTAATTAAGTCCCATTTGTCAATTTTGGCTTTTTTTGCCGTTGCTTTTGGTGTTTTAGACATGAAGTCCTTGCCCATGCCTATGTCCTGAATGGTACTACCTAGGTTTTCTTCTAGGGTTTTTATGGTATTAGGTCTAACATTTAAGTCTCTAATCCATCTTGAATTAATTTTCGTATGAGGAGTAAGGAAAGGATCCAGTTTCAGCTTTCTA
>NW_016820544.1:12815-18179 GCF_001698545.2 Rhinopithecus bieti | reverse complement strand
TTCTGTTCTCACTTCATTTCATTTATTTAATCTTCAATCACTGATAATCTTTCTTCCAATTGATCGAGTCCATTACTGAAGCTTGTGCATTTGTCACGTGGTTCTCGTGTCATGGTTTTCATATCTATCAGTTCGTTAATGGACTTCTCTGACTTGGTTATTCTAGTTATCCGTTCTTCCATTCTTTTTTCAAGGTTTTTAGTTTCTTTGCGGTGGTTATGTAGCTCCTCCTTTAGCTCTGAGAAGTTGGATCAACTGAAGCCTTCTTCTCTCAACTCATCAAAGTCATTCTCCATCCAGCTTTGTTCCATTGCTGGCAATGAGCTGCGTTCCTTTGGAGGGGGAGATGCGCTCTTATTTTTTGAATTTCCAGCTCTTCTGCCCTGCTTTTTCCCCATCTTTGTGGTTTTATCTGCCTTTGGTCTTTGATGATGGTGATGTACTGATGGGGTTTTGGTGTGGGTGTCCTTTCTGTTTGTTACTTTTTCTTCTAACAGTCAGGACCCTCAGTTGCAGGTCTGTTGGAGTTTGCTTGAGGTCCATTCCAGTCTCTGTTTGCCTGGGTATCAGCAACAAAGGCTACAGAAGATAGAATATTGCTGAACAGCGAGTGTTGGTGTCTGATTCTTGCTTTGGCAGCTTCGTCTCAGGGGTGTACCCACCTGTGCGAGGTGTGAGGTGTCGGTCTGCACCTAGTGGGGTATGTCTCCCAGTTAGGTTACTCAGGGGTCAGGGACCCACTTGAACAGGCAGTCTGTCCATTCTCAGATCTCAACCTCTGTGCTGGGAGAACCACTGCTCTCTTCAAAGCTGTCAGACAGGGACTTTTACATTTGCAGAGGTTTCTGCTGCTTTTTATTTAGCCATGCCCTGTCCCCAGAGGTGGATTCTGATATTTTTATTTATTTCAAAACATTTTTAATTACCTTCTTAATTTTTTCATTGACTCACTGGTTATTCAGGAGTGTATTGTTTAATTTCCATGTGTTTGTATAAGTTCCCAAATTTTTCATTATTGATTTCTAGTTTTATCCCATTGCGGTCATAGAAGATATGTGTCATAATTTCAATTATTTATATTTTTGGAGACATGCTTTTCAGTCTAACATATTACTTCTCTTTGAAAATATTGTATGTGTTGAGGAGAAAAATATATGCTCTGCAGACGTTGGATGAGATATTCTATAAATATCTATTTGTTCCACTGTTCTATAGTGCAGATTAAACGCAATGTGTTCTTGCTGATTTTTCTGTCTGGATGATCTGTCCAATACAGACAATGCTGTTTTGAAGTATTTAGTTTTTGTTGTATTGGGATCTATCTCTCTCTTTGAATCTAATAATATTTTATTTATATATCTGAGTGCTCTAGTGTTGGGTGCATATATATTTCATATTAGTATATTTGCTGAATTGATTTCTCTATCACTAATAACTTTTAAATCTGTTTTATAAATTTTGTTTTGAAATTTAGTATGTCTATAGCTACTTCCCCTCTCTTTTGGTTTTCATTTGCACTGTACATCATTTGTTATCCTTTTATTTCCAGTTTATGTGTGTCTTTACAGGTAAAGTGTGTTTGTTGTGGGCAGTAGATCATTGGATCTTGTTCTTTTTTTTCAATTACTTCGACCACTGTATATCTGATTGGAGAGTTATATCCTCTTACATTCAATGTTATTATTCATAAGAAAGGATTTTCTCCTGACATTTTTTGGTTGTTGTTTGTTTTCTTGCTGTTTTGTGGTCTTTTTCCCCTTCTTTCCATTCTTCTTGTCTTTCTTTTGGTGAAAGTAATTTTCTCAGATGGTACGTTTTGATTCCTTGCTTTTATTATTTTGTATTTGCTGTGTCTTTTGTATTTGTTTATATTTTGTTGGTACATAGTAGGTGTATATTCTTATAAACTACACGAGGTTTTGAAACAGGCATGCAATAAGAAATAAGCACTTTATGAAGAATGGGTTATTCATCCTTTCAAGCATTTATCCTTTGAGTTACAAAATAACCAGCCACACTTTCATGTTATTTTAAAATGTACAGTTCAGTTATTATTGACTATAATCACCTTATTGTGCTATCAAATACTAGGTCTTATTAATTCTTTCTATTTTTTGTACCAATTAACCATCCTCACTGCCTCCCCATAAGCCCCACACTATCCTTCACAACCTCTCATAACGGTTCTTCAACTCTCTATGTCCATGAGTTCAATTGTTTGATTTTTAGTTCCACCAAATAAGATAGAATACATGATGTTTGCCTTTCTGTGCCTGGTTTATTTCACATAATATAATCATGTCTAGTTCTATGTAGGTTGTTTCAAATGATTGGATTTCATTCATTTTTATGCCTTAATAGTACTCCACTGTGTACATGCAGCGCATATTCTTTATCCATTCATCTGTTGATGGACATTTAGGCTACTTCCAAATCTTAGCTATTGTAAACAGGGCTGCAACGAACATAAAAGTACAAATATATCTTCAATAAACTGATTTTCTTTCTTTTGGGTATATACCCTGCAGTAGGACTGATAGATCATATGGTAGCTCTATTTTTAGTCTCTTGAGGAATCTCAAAACTATTCTCTAGAGTGGCTGTACAAATTTACATTCACACCAAGAGTGTATAAGGATTCCCTTTCCTCTGCATCCTTGCCAGCATTTATTTTTACCTGTCTTTTGGAGGTAAGCCATTTAACTATGGTGAGATGATATCATGCTGTAGCTTCAATTTGCATTTCTCTGATAATCAGTGATGTTGAGTACCTTTTCATATGCACATTTGCCTTCTGTATGTCTTCTTTTAAGAAATGTCTATTCAAATCTTGTGCCTATCTTTTGATTGAATTATAATTTTTTTGATAGAGTTTTTTTTAACTCTTTATATATTTTGGATATTAAATCCTTGTCAGATGGGTAGTCTAGAAATATTTTCTCCCATTCTATGGGTTGTCTCTTCACTGCTTTGATTTTTTCCTTTTCTGTGCTGACGTTTTTTAACTGTATGTGATCCCGTTTGTCCATTTTTGCTTTGGTTATCTATGCTTGTAGGATATTGCTTGAAAAATTCTGGCCCAGTCTAATGTCTTGGAGAATTTCCCAAATATTTTCTTGTAGTAATTTTATAGTTTGAGATCTTATATTTAAGTGTTTAATCCATTTTGATTTTAATTTTGTACATGGTGAGAGATAGGAATCTAATTTCATTCTTCTTCAGATGGACATCTAGTTTTTCCAACATCATTTATTGAAGAGACTGTCTTTTCCCTAGTGTATGTTCTTGGCACTTTTGTCAAAAATGAGTTCACTGTAGGTGTGTGGATTTATTTCTGGGTTTTCTATTCTGTTCCATTGGTCTATATATCAGTTTATATGCCAGTGCCATGCTTGTTTTGTTGTTATTGTAACCCTGTGGTATAATTTGAAGTCAGGTAATGTGATTCTTCTTGTTGTGCTTTGTTTTGTTTTCTTTTTTGTTGCTTAGGATAGCTTCAGTTATTCTGGGTTTTTTGGGTTTATATGTATTTTATGATTGTTTGTTACTGTGATGAATGTCATTGTTATTTTGACAGGGATTGCATTGAATACATAGATTGCTTTGGGTGGTTAGGGACATTATAACAATATTGAGATTCTGAGTCCATCAACATAGAATTTTTTTTCATTATGTTGGTATTGTTTTTAATTTATTTCATCTGTCTTTTATAGTTTTATTACAGAGATATTTTCCCTTTTGGGTAGGTTAATTCCTTGGTATTTAATTTTATGTGTGTCTATTGTGGGATTACATTTTAATTTCTTTTCACATTGTCCACTGTTAGCATACAGAAATACTACTGATTTTTGCATGTTGATTTTGTATCCTACCACTTTGCTGAGTTTGCTTATCCATTCTAATAATTTTCTTGTGAGGTCTACAAGTATTTGCAATATAATATTATATCAGTTGCAAACAAGGATAACTTGATTTCTTCTTTTCCAATTTGATTGCACTTTATATCTTTCTCTTGTCTGATGGCTGTAGATAAGAGTTCAAGTACCTAGGTTGAATATCATTGTTGACAGTGCACACTTATGTAGTGTGCCAGATCTTAGAGAAAATGCTTTCAGATTTGTTTTTGTTGTTGTTGTTGTTTGGTATTCAGTATGATACTAGTAGACTGGGTCTGTCATATAGGGCTTTTATTATGCTGGAGTATGTTCCTTCTATCTCCAGTTATTTTAGGGTTTTCCTCATTAAGGGATGTTGAATTTTATCAAATGCTTTTTTATTATCAATTGAAATGACTATATGGTTTTTATTCTTCATTCTGTTGACAAGATGTATCACATTGATTGGTTTGTATATGTTGAACCTGCCTTGCATCGCAGGGATAAATCCCACTTCAACTTGATTCATACATAAAATAGTTATATGTATGTATATATACCCTATTCGTCCATATAAAATAATTAAACTACGTCTCCTGCAGCAGCACGATGGAACTCAAAGTCACTATGCTAAATGTGAAATAATTGAGGCACAGACAAATATTGCATGTTTTCACTTATTTGTGTGAGCTTAAAGAGTTGATTTCCTAGAGGTAGAAAGTGGAATAATAGATGTCAGAGTCTGGGAAAGGTTTGTATGTGGTGTGGGGGACAAAGAGAAATTGGTCAATTAGCACAAATATACAATAAACTAAAGGGAATATGTTTTAATATTCAAGAGCAGAGTAGGGTGACTATAGTTAACAGCACATGTGTTTATTTTAAAACAGCTAGAAGAGCTATTGATAGTTAAGTGTCTTGAGGAAGTCTCATTTGCTTTAAATCTGGTTGGTGTTCTATAACTTTCTCGTGCTTCAATACTGATATCTTTCTCTAGGCTTCAAAAGTTCTCTGTTACTTTGCCTATGAATAAAATTTCTCTCTCTTCTCTTTAAGGCCAGTAACTCTCAGATTTGCCATTTTGAGACTATTTTCTTTTTTCTTTTTCTTTTTTCTTTTTTTTTTTTTTTTTTGAAATGGACTCTCCTTCTTTCGCCAGACTGGCTGGAGTGCAGTGGCGTGATCTTGGCTCACTGCAATCTCCACCTCCCAGGTTCAAGCGATTCTCCTGCTTCAGCCTACGGAGTAGCGGGGACTATAGACACACGTCAGCATATCCAGCTAATTTTTGTATTTTTAGTAGAGACGGGGTTTCACCATGTTAGCCAGGATAGTCTCGATCTCTTGACCTCGTGATCTACCTGCCTTTGAGGCTATTTTCTAGATCTTGTATGGATGCTTATTTCTTTCTTATCCCTTTTTCTTTTGTCTCCTCTGACTCTCTCTCTCTCTCTCTCTCTCTCTCTCTCTCTCTCTCTCTATATATATA
>NW_016820544.1:4994-12693 GCF_001698545.2 Rhinopithecus bieti | reverse complement strand
TCTTCCATATGCCAATTTCATTTTCTCCTCCAGAATTTCTGCTTAAATACTTAAAACATTATTTCAACTTCTTCATTAAATTTATCTGATAAAATTCCAAAATTATTTTCTGTGTTATCTTGGATGTTGAGCTTCCACAAAGAAACTATTTTAAATTATCTGTCTGAAAGGTCACATTTCTCTGTCTTTCCAGAATGGGTCACTGGTGCCTTATTTAATTCACTTGGTGAGGTCATGTTTTCCTGGATGGTCTTAATTCTTGTGGATGTTTTTAAGTGTCTGGTAATTGAAGAGCTACTTACTTATTCTAGTCTTCATAGTCTGAGCTTTTTTGAACCTGTCCTTCTTAGAAAGGCTTTTCAGGTATTCAAAGGAACTTCGGTGTTGTGATCTAAGTTTTGGTCACTGAAGACATCTGCATCGAAAGGCACCCCAAGTCCAGTAATACTTCTGTTCTTGCAGACTCATAGAGATTTTGTGGTCAGTCATTGAACTGATTTAAACTGGAGCTATTGATAATACAGTGGAATGGGGAATACCCTCTGTTCTCTACTAAACTTTCTGGCTGAACTTGCTGAATTCCTCAAGTCTTAAGTTCTCTTGGATGGAGTCTGGCTACCAGATGTCAGAGAAGCAAAAATATAATACAATCTTATAATGGTAATAAGAAGTTATTAGTGTTTTAGAATATACCAAGGTACTGTACATCAGAATAAATAACACCTCTAGAACTTACAGCTAAACTCTCACCTTATCTCCCTTGTTCTGTTTTACGGTTACCCCTTAAGATTTGTATCAGGCCCCACCTCCTCCAAGGATCCTTTTCTAATCTCACCTATGTGAGTTAAGACCTCTCTAGCCTTTGTACATATCTCAGTTATAACATTAACCCCATGTTTTGTCATTATTAGTTTAATTTTGTCTCACCCACTATATTTTGTGTTGTTGTGAATAGCAAAAATGTCTTATTTATTCAAAGACCCTGGCACAGATGTGCTAAGTAAATACCTGTTACATGAAAGATAATATATACATACATACATACATGGAGCTTCATTTTTATCTTTATACACATTCCTTAAGAAAAGTAATAGAAATTATATTTTCCTAAGACAATGAGTCTCAAACCTCACAGTGCATTAGAGCACCTGAGGTTACTTATTAAACCTGGGCCCATCTGACTCGGGCCAGGGGAACTTGAATCTGAGGTATGTTACTTCTGGTATCAGATGAATCTCTAACTCTCACTTACAGTTCTCATTCCATTCAAAAAATATATAAGGCAATAAGGACCAGTCAAAATATTGTTCCTGGTTCCATGTGGACAAGTTAGGCTGAGGGTGGGGTGGAGGTGGAGCATCTTGTAGACAGGCTGATTATGAAAAGTGATACTTCAATTAACCACTACCTGACAGGAAGCTTCTTCGTACTTCCAATATGTGCTTTTCTGGAGAAAATGGTCTGGAAGAATTGGCTTACTATCTTTAAAGAATTGCAGGATTTCAGAGAATGAAGAGGACTACTATATTTTCCATTACACAGAGGGAGAAACTGAGGCACCAGGTGAGGGAATAATTTGTCTAAATTTACACAGTTGCTGAGTGGTAAGGCTGTTATTAAAACACAGGAATCCTAACTCCTGGTCCATTGTAATTTCCACTAGAAAACAACAAGTCTCTAATTGTGAATTTTCAGAAACTATAAAATCATGGTATGTTGATTATTTTAAGTTATGGAGAAGGAATGCTTTCTCACACCTCTAAGCCCGCATCTCAAAGGGGAAATGTTATTATTCACAGAAGATTCTTACTGTAGTGAAAGTAACCTGGGCATTGGGTCAGGGAGACCTGGATTTAAATGTTGTGTCAAATATTTAGTAACTATGTAAATATGGACAAGTTACATAACCTCTCTGAGCATTGGTTTCTTCATCTATAAAATGGTGCTCATAATAACTCCCTCTCAGTGTCATTGTAAGGATTAAGTAAAATGATGTTTACAATGCACCTAACATAGTAACTGGCATATTTTAAACACTCAGTAAATGGTAGCTGTTATTGTATCCTAGGCTATGGTCTATTCTGTCTACCCAAATCTAACAGCAGTTTTAGTATGCTGAAGGCACAAGAGTTCCTGGTGCCTGAGGAAAGATTACAACTCCTACTTTCCTCATCAGCATTGTATACTTCTTAAGAAACGAGAAACATCCCAACTCATTTCTACACCAACCCAATGTGCATCTGTTTGCTACTGAAGAACACAGCTCCTCCTCAGAGAACTGGAAGGACTGAAGAGTTGGAAATAAGTCACTGGAATAAAAAATATTTATACTCCCTTGATTTAGCCTTAGAAAGAAAAGGTCAAGCAGTGAAATCATAACATACCAGTGTAAATATTTAGGATGCAGTGAAATGCTCTTCTCCGAGTCCTAAGAGAGGAAAATAGTCAGTGAGAACAGTGAAAACAACATGGTAATTGACCCAGAAAACTTACATTTGAGGCCTGGAGCTGTCTCCTACGAACTGTGTAATTTTTGGCAAATCACTGTATCCCAAGGGGTCTTAGTTACCTCATTTTTCAAATGTAGAGACTGGACTAAATAGCAATAATAATCAATTACATCTGTGTAGCTCTTTATGGATTGAAAAGATTCTCATATAATACTAACAGCCCCTTCTAGTTCTAACTTTCGAAGACCTGAAAAAGAAATGATGCTAATTGAGAGCAAGAGGAAACAAGATGCATGCAAGGAAGGCATTCAAAGTGTGGAGGTTGTTGGATTAATCAAAGGAAGCTATAGAATCACTTTTTGATAGCATCTTTGTGAGCAGAATGAAGACATATAGACATGAATACTCAAAGGGAATCATGCTCTTAGGTAAGTGGTAGCAGGTTCTTTTGGCCAAAAGACGACATGACTCTACAACTTTTCTGAAAGTTTAAGGTAAAAAGGTCCAAGGACTGAGAAGAAGGAGATTTCCCAGTTAGTGAGAGTAAAGGCAAGTAAGCAAGCTGAACTGAGACATGTCATTTCCCCAATTCTGTCATCCTCTGAAGTCTGGCCACTACCAGAGAAAATGTCAGCAGGAGACTGACCCTCAGGCCGTTTTCACAAGTAAACAAGAGAAGCTTTCTCAACAGAACCAAACTCCATGCCCTTAAGAAGCTGATCTGGTGGTGAGCGAACCTCTTTTTACACACGCTCTTGTCTTTCTCAACTCCTCCTCTTAACAGTGCTGGCCAGGCCTGAGGAATGAGAAGCAGCAGCTGGAATAGCCAGCAGAGTCTTGTGCATCAGAACTAGGCCAGGCCTCAGAGGACTGCTGCAGAAGACCCTTTTCATCCATTTGTGACCTGGGCTGGGAGGGCATTAGTCGGCCAGGCGAAGCAGAATATAGCCCAAGGACTAAGCCTCATTTCCTTTCTCCCTTACTAATCTGACTGCTTTCTACTTGCTTGTTTATGGTTCTGCTGAAAGACCTAAGGCAACAGCAAATGATAAATGAAAAGATGTGTTCATCTTGGCCTCAGCATTCCTAGGAATGTTTTCAGCAGAGTCTGCCAGAGGGATGTTCCAGTGCTGCAACCGAAGCCTGACATGGAGCTCTAGAGAGGAAAAAGGGAGCCAGCTCAAACTGGAGTCTACCTTACTTGTCAGCTTTCTTATTTGAAAATGAAGATTCAAATCTCAAACTTTCAGGGTTGGCAGAAGGATTCAGTAGAACAACAACAACAACAAAAATGTACTTGTCATGATAGAGGCTCAACAAATGCTTGTTCTTTTCCCTAATCAAGGGACCTAGGTGATAATTCTGAATGGCTTCCAAGACAGAGAGAGAGAGAGTGGTTTATTTGCCAGGGCACTGATTTTGAAGTCATACATCCTGAAAATTGTGCCTAGAACAATGCCTGGTACCTAATAAGTGTGTAATAAGTACATGGGGCTTACTGACTTACATTCTGCTGTTAATTTATTGTGTGAACCTTGGGCAAGTCACTTACTCTCTCTGGGCTTCAATTGTCCTATTTGTAAAATGATATGACAATATTTCCTGCTAAGCTTACCCTACAAAATTGTTGAGGGGCACATGACCTATGAGAGAATATATATGGAAGTTCTGTGCACCTGTTAGAGATAGTTAACATTTAGAGAGCCTAGATGAAAGAAATTGCCCAAAGGATATAACTGCTTGCCTAGCTCATGTTATATGGAGGGAAAGAGAGGAGGAAGAAACAGTCAGGGAAAAGCCAGTCAATGAAGACTGATAGAGGAGAATTGGACCTTATCAGGGATTTAAAAGTACCCCCTGAAACAGCAGTACATTATTCTTGTGCCTCCTGACGGGTTTTACCCAAGCATAAGAGGCAGTATAGCACAGTGGCAATAGCATATATTCTAGAACCAGATATTCTAGGTTCAAATCTATACTCAGTGACTTACATTATATATAACCCAGGGAAAATCACTAGATCTTTCAGTTTCTTCATCTGAATATGCAAGTGATCTACCCCATAGATTGTTATTAGGTTTAAAAGTTAATATGGGGAAATATGTTTAGACTAGTGCCTAGCACAGGGAAAGCACTATAGAAATTTAGTATTGGCTATTATTAACATTATGTTGCAACGTCATTCTTTCTTGGAGTGTGCATGGGAATGCTGACCCTTTTTTTAGCTTCTGATCTTCTGACCCATTGAAACCCCTTTTAATAAACATTAATCCACAATGTTCAACTCCACCAATTCTACAATGATTTCTAAGCCACTGCCTGTTTGGAGCTATAAAGCAAACAGTTTCACAATCAAATCACTCACTCTTTCCTGACCTCTCTCCTCTTCTTCCAAGAATTAATATCATAGTTAGTATTCAATGCAACTACCCAAGCAAACCTCCTAGGAGGCTTTGAAACACCAACCAATGCACCTTTTATAAGAAATTACTCAGATTGTAATCAAAATGACAGAAAAGGAAATATTTCATCTTTTACTGATTCCATTGTTCTTTCTCCTGCCTTGTAAAACTCCTTCTTTCTGCCTGCTTTCAAAATAACATGTGCCGTTCTCAGGCAGAATGGAGAACAAGGTCAAAGAACAAGGAGACAGGAAAAGTTGAGGGCAATGCATCAAATCAGAGCTTGTTGGCAATATTACACGGTGACAAGATGATGGCTTATTTAAAAACAAACAACAACAAAAAAAACCTGCAATGAGCCTGTGATCGAACCCTGTTTCACAACTCACAATGCAAGACTGAGATCTGAATCACAGCAAGAGACTGAAACATGCTTTGAAAATCATCCTGCTGATGCCTCCTTACATCAACAGGCAGAGAAACTGAGGAACACAGAAAAGGCTCAATTATTAAAGGCAATTCTGGGATGATAAGGTTTTTTACATTTCACTCTCATGTACTGATCCCCATACTGTGCCAGGCACTGTGTTAGCTTTTGATCTATTTTATTTCATGTTATTTTCAAGACATTCCTGTGAGGTAGGTACTACATTAAAAACAAAAAACAAAACAATAGACACCGTTTGTCAGATGCATAACTGAGACTCAAAGACCATGAGAGACATGCCTCAGGTTACCCAGTCATCACCCAGATGGCCTTACTTCCAGAACAATATGCCCTCCACCAAACCATGGTGTCTCAAGGAGGGAAGAATATTGAGAGTGGTGAACAGAGGAGCCTTTTTCAAGGGTGTCTGCAGCAGTCAATCTTCTAGATAGCCTCTGAAATTTACAGCTACAAACTGCAACACTGGACGAAGTTGTCACTGCATTCTCGCTTATTTATTCGGGTCCACCAACCTACCAGAACTATTTCCACGGATAGGACAACTCACAATTTTACCCTGGTCCATGGGTTCTCAAAATATGTTCCAAGAACTGCCTGCATTAGAAAAACAAATTCCTATCCACGGTCCACACCTACTGAATCTGAATGTGAATCTCCTTTATGGTGAGGGAAGAGACACTGGAAATCTTTATGCTTAAAAAGCATGCCAAGTGCTCTAATGTACAATAAAGTGTGAGGCCCATTGTCTTAGAAAAATAATCCCTGCTACTTTTCCCAAGGAGTGAAGAGGAGAATGAAAATTTAATCATTTATTTATGTATGAAATATTTTCTGATGACATAAGCTGGTCTCTGTGAGTAAATAAAACATGATGCCTACTCTTAATAGCCTCATAGTCAAAGTAGATAAAATAAATAATGACAATATAGTGGGACAAGTGCTAGGACAGAAGTTTGTACAGAGGTCAAAGTGATAATCTTACGTAGATACGATTAGAGAAAGTTTCCTAGAGAAAACTCCCTGAAATTCTCTTTAAAAATGAGTAGAAGGGAAACAAGACAAATAGACATGTGTTCTAGGCAGAAGGATCAGCTGTAAAGTTCTAAAGATGTTACTTAGTTTTGTTGAATAATGTATTATACCTGGTATGCCAATAGCAACTGGTATCAATGATAGTTATTGTTCCTACTATTACCGCATAGTCACTGGCAGAAAGATCCCTGATCTGGCTAGAAATCAGGAGACATGAGTTAGAGACCTTTGCTCTGCCACTTTGACGCTATTTGACTTTAGGCAAAACATTTCTCCTCTCTTGTTCTTAATTTGTACATCTGTAAAACAGAAATTACTTCCTTAATTCAACAAATATATACTGAGGCCAGTCGCAGTGACTCATGCCTGTAATCCCAGCACTTTGGGAGGCCGAGGTGGGTGGATTACTTGAGGTCAGGAGTTCAAGACCAGCCTACCCAACATGGTGAAACCCCGACTCTATTAAAAATACAAAATAAATTAGCTAGGCATGGTGGTGTATGCCTGTAATCTCAGCTACTCTAGATGCTGAGGCAGGAGAATAGCTTGAACCTGGGAGGTGTAGGTCGCAGTGAGCCAAGATTGTGCCACTGCACTCTAGCCTGGGTGACAGAGTGAGACTCTATCTCAAAAAAAAAAAAAAAAAAAAAAGTGTATACACACATACACACACACACACACACACACACTGAATGCCTATTAAGTACCAGGCACTGTGCTAGGTACTGGGGAAATAGGGATAAACGCCAGTAGTGGTGAAGAAAAACACATTACAGCAATAAACTATGATGATTATTTTGAAAGAAGGTTATAGGAATAAATGCCAGTATATGGCAAGGGTCACAGTACTACCTGCTTTGATGATCAAATGAGAAAATTCAATATGAAAATCCTCTAAAAGCCATTACTATACAAATAAAAATTATTCCTTTAGATATAGCTATTAGAAGTGTAGGGGGGGCCTTTGAATTACCATGTATTTCAACATTTTAACTCATGGACTTTATATGCATTATCATTCTAGCTTCTGGGTAGTTTCCACTTTCAGAAAATTTTGTCCAAATTTCCTCTTAATAAGCCTTTCAAATATCTTTCTTCAAACTACACACCTCCTTTCTATTGCCGACATCAGATTCATCGCATTGCATAAATACTTTAAAGAAGTCCTGAAAACATGAGGACTATATTTGTAGAGAATACAAATTAGCTCCAACCACTGGACCAGGGGTGGGACATTTTAAACATAATCTTGGTGTTCCTAAAGAAAATTCCTTCCCCTCCTAGGGCCTCAGTTTGCCTATCAATAAATGGGGATTGGGATTTCCTGCATGATGTTCTATTTCCTTTTTTTTTTTTTTTTTTTTTTT
>NW_016820544.1:0-4446 GCF_001698545.2 Rhinopithecus bieti | reverse complement strand
CTCGATCTCCTGACCTCATGATCCCCCCGCCTTGGCCTCCCAAAGTGCTGGGATTACAGGTGTGAGCCACCGCGCCCAGCCGTGATGTCCTATTTCTTGTTTTTTCTTTTTTAAAATTTTTAGATAAAGCTTTAATTCTTATTCTTAATACCTCATACTAAATAGCACTTTTTTTTTTCATTATACTTTATGTTCTGGGGTACAGGTTTGTTACATATGTATACATGTGCCATGTTGGTGTGCTGCACCCATTAACTCGTCATTTACATTGCATATATCTCCTAATGCTATCCCTCCCCTCTCTCCCCACCCCACAACAGGCCCCAATGTGTAATGTTCCCTTTCCTGTGTCCAAGTGATCTCATTGTTCAATTCCCACCTATGAGTGAGAACATGCAGTGTTTGGTTTTCTGTTCTTGTGACAGTTTGCTGAGAATGATGGCTTCCAGCTGCATCCATGTCCCTACAAAGGACATGAACTCATCCTTTTTTATGGCTGCATAGTATTTTATGGTGTACATGTGCCACATTTTCTTAATCCAGTCTGTCATTGAAGGACATTTTGTTTGGTTCCAAGTCTTTGCTATTGTGAATAGTGATGCAATAAGCATACATGTGCATGTGTCTTTATAGCAGCATGATTTATAATCCTTTGAGTATAAACCCAGTAATGGGGTGGCTGGGTCAAAAGGTATTTCTAGTTCTAGATCCTTGAGGAATCACCACACTGTCTTCCACAATGGTTGAACTAGTTTACAGTCCCACCAACAGTGTAACAGTGTTCCTATTTCTCCACATCTTCTCCAGCACCTGTTGTTTCCTGACTTTTTAATGATTGCTATTCTAACTGGTGTGAGATGATATCTCATTGTGGTTTTGATTTGCATTTCTCTGATGGCTAGTCGTGATGTCCTATTTCTTACAACACTGCCATTTGGTGAAAGCCCTTCTGCCTCCTCTGCCATGGTAAATACCCAAAGATGACAGCTGCATGTATGAAAGGGTGAGGATAGGTGCAGGTATTTGGGCCTAAAAGAAAACCTCAAGGAACTATGACACCCTGGACAAGTCAGTTCAACAAGGCTGAGTTTGCATAGCAAACCTAAGAACACAGCATAATAAAAACTACGATTGTTTGGTTTCACTCTATACTAAGTACTTCACAGAAACCCAGGCATGACTATCTTGTTTCATAGATTAGATTTAGGAGGAATTCATTTGTTCATTGATTTAATACCGATTTATTCAGCATTTGCTTTGGTGCAAGTACTGTTTGGAGTTTTGAAAATATAACAGTGAATTGCTCAGAAAAGTCCCTGCTGTCATAAACATACAACAGAAACAGAAAATAAATAACTAAACACTTAAACAGATAATAAAATGCCAAATAGCAATAAACACTATGGAAAAAACAATGAAGTAATGAACACGAAGTAACGGGATAGAGGCCAGGAATGAGTTACATAATTTGGTTGAGGAAACCCTCTCTAAATAGGAGATGTTGAAGTTGAGACCTGAACATAGAAGACAAAGCTAGTCACGTTAAGAGTGCCAGAAAGGAGAAATTTTAAATGCAAAGATTTTGAGGTTGGATGAGTTTTTTGTATTTCAAGAACACCAGTGTGTCTCAAGAACTCTCAGCAAAGGGGAGGATAGTATGAATTCAGAAAGACCTAAGCCATGCAGCACCTTGTGGGCTAATACAGACTGGATTTTATTACAAAAGCAATGGTAAGAAGATGCTGTAAGGCTTTAAACCTAGAAGTGTTAGGCTCTGAATTCCATTTGTAGAAAGTCACATAGTACATAAGAGGGAGAGCTAGAATTCAAATTCATGTCTGTCTGAACTTAAATATTCCTAAGCCCTGTCTCACACAGGAATTGTGCACCCTAAAAACCATACTTCAGTGGAGGTCCCCAAGCATAATGATTGATAGGCAGAGGATTAGGAGTAACAAACATACATTTTAGTCACCTAAATTAATAAGGCTTCTTGGACTGCGTATTTGTGTGTTTTTTAGTGTGTAGAAGAAGAATCCTAGGAGGCTCTTAATTTAAACAAAAGGGGCTGGGGAGACTAAGATTAGCATAAGGAGCAGTTTGAGAAGCAAGAATTAGCATTCGAATTCCAGCTCTATCCATCAATCACTAGCTATTTGACCTCAGGCAAGTCACTTGTCAGAAATTAAATGAAAGTAATAATGACTATCTACATCTCAGAGAACTCTGAGGATTACATGAGAAAATATACAATAAATAATTTCAATACAGAGCTTTATATACAGTAGGTATTTTGTGTCTCTTAGCTACACTGAATTAAGACTATTTAGAACAAGAGGGAAGATAAGGCTGAAAGATAAGCTACAGATCAGTGAGTGTGCTTTCATTTCCATACCAATAAAATCTAGCCTCTTGCTGATATGCAAGCTTTTCAACACTCATCTTTCTAATAGGTCTAAAGCACTAGTTCAGGAGAAATGGTTCTCTTGCTTTGAATAGAGTCCCTCCCTGGCCATTTCTCTTCATATTAAAATAGGCAGAAGCTTTTCCTGGTTTTAAAATACAAAGATGCAGAGGCTGGGTGGGATCCAAATGCCTGGGTAGTAATCCAGGTCATGGTGACTTTGAGTAATAAAATTACTATTTTAAAAAATCTACTCTGGATCAGGTGCTTTACATTCATTATTATTACATTTAATCCTTACAATTGCTGTATGAGGAGGCAAGGTAGGGATTCTCATTCAACAGATAAGGAAGCTGAGACTCAGGAAAAGAATGTGACTTACCCAAGGTCACTCATGTAGCAAGTGGCAGAGCTAGAGTTTGACTCCACTCTGCTTGGTCCCGAAGTTCATGTTTTTTTGTACTGGAATCACACTGTATCCTTTCACTCTTTTGGCTTCTAAGTGTGTGAACTTAGGCAAGTGACTTTGCCTCTCTGAATATCAATTATCTTATATCTACACTGAAGTTAGTAATTTATAATTCACAGGGTTATTATGAGGACTGGAAATAATATACATAAAGAGTTTCACATACTAGCTACTCAGAAAATTTTAGCTATATCATTAGTTATTACTAAATATTAACTGTTTGTTTTCAACAGACATGATCAAAGTCTCATTCCACACTTACAATGACAGACAGGAAACCTACCAGAATCTTCTAATTCCCAGACTTTTTTTCTGGATGGGAGATGTCAGGGTTATCTCAGGATAAGCTGGAACATCCAGCAGCAATTTCTGGATAATTTAGAGTAGGAGCAGAGCAAGAGCCAGCACCCCACGTAACAAAGTAGGTCATGATGAAGGCTGAGAAGCATGGCTCCAGGCATTGACTGTACCGTGGCTGTGAGCTACCCTGTCACATGACCATTATACTAAAAATACTAGCCTCCTTGCAGCACAGTAAGTAGAAAGAATAATGAGCTTCATTCTACATTCGTCAAAGGATTCCTGGAAGGACAAATGAGTAGTAGAGGATGGGGACCCATCTAGTGGTTGCCAATTACCAGACAATTCATAAGCAGCCTTGACTACGTGGTATGATGCTGGGATGAACAGACCTAGGAAAAAAAACTGTGGTCTGTTCTGATCCTACTTCACTGCACTGCTAAAAATTCAGTATTCAGTGAAGAACAGAAAAGCAGAGAATCGGAGGATCTAAATAGATTATTCAAAATCATTTAGGCCAATGGTTTCCAAACCTGGCTGTACAAGAATTATAGGGTCCACTCAAGACCATGGCACATGAGAAGTGGAACTTTTGCAAAAGCATCCCAGTTGATTTGGATGATCAGTAAGATTGAGAAGTCACTGAGATAGTGCTAAGGTGTTCACTACCCACCTAAAAACTTAGAAGGAAGACATTTTCTTATAACAAACTGTCTTCATATTTGGAACCCTAATAAATTAAAGAGATATAAACACGCAGAGAGAGCAGAATAGAGTTCAGAAGCTATTTCACGCATATATGAGAATTTACTAGTGATGAAGGCAATATTCCAAATGAGTGTAAAGAAGGATGGATAGTTTATACAATAAATGATATTTGAACACTTACTTGTTCTTTCATTAAAAAAAGTGAGACACTTACATTACAGCATACGCTAAAATGTATACTGTTGATTTTAAAATAAGAATTTAGGAAGCAAAAAAGCAAAGTGTAGTAAAAGAAAATAAAGGAGAAGGATATCAGCATCACGGAGTGGAAAAGTCTTCATAAGGCTTAACCCCAGGAGGCATATTTTTTAGTGACATATTTGACTGCATGAAGATTAAAAACAAAATTTAAAACTGAGCAACAGACTGAGAGACTCAACTTCCAATGTTATTAACATAGAAAAGATTAATATACATAAAAGGCAAAAAAAAAAAAAAAGCCTAGAAAAGGAAAAAGAAAAAGGAGAAACAGGAAAAATATCAATTCACATAAGAACAATTGCAG
>NW_016820543.1:0-1413 GCF_001698545.2 Rhinopithecus bieti | reverse complement strand
GTTGTGGTTTCTACAATTTGTAACAATTTTGAAAAGGAAACTCCTGCCTCCATAATATAAGGAAACAAGAATACTCTTTCCATAGTCATCATCCTGTATAAAAAAAAACGTTATAGTCTGATTTACCTTTGTCAAAGGTAAAATGATTCACATTTGCATGGATTACTCTGATTCCCAGTAGTTCCTAAACACAAAACAAATTTTGCATGAACCTTTATCTGGGTTTTCCAAAGCAAGTATTACACTGGCAGAAGTCCATGAGCCAAAGAAAAGATACTGAACAGAAAAGGTTTACCAACTTTATCCTTTCTAATTTTACAATAGCTTCAGGTATTGAGACCTAACTGGTTTCCTGTGCCTATCCATTGTGAACACATCTCAATCATCTACTTGTAATACTCCTCAGCACCATATTTTTGTCGTTGCTTTATTGTGCGATGTAGAAGATCCTTTCGTCCAACTTCAATCATCTGCTCTTCCCAAGACTTCATTTCATTATGATAACGAATTTCATCCTCTTTAGCAAGCCGAATATATAATTCCTTTTCAGAATCAGACAGATTTTTCCAGTTTTCCTTTACAGTCTTCAGCTTTTCCTGCGGTGAATCACCCTTAGCTTCTTGGAATCTTTCAGCTACATAAACGTTACAAGCTGAACGAGGTCTTTTTGGTTTTCCAAGCAGTGTTAACTCTTTTCTTTTTGTCATAGCTTTCCTTTTAAATGCTTGTCCATGATTTCTTTTTCCAAAGATGTAATCTGACTTGGAGTTAGCTGTTCTTTAAATCTGCTTGTCTTTTCTCTGTATACCTGCCAGTCCGCCCTATAAGCATCTTGATATATTTTTTTCTTTGAATCAGGAAGTTCCCTCCAAAGCTTGGCAATTCTTCTAATTCGTTCTGTAGGTTTTGCATCTGGGTTCTGAGCTCTAAATATGGGTAGTTGTTCTTTAGAAAATCGAAGGTAAGAACTTACACGTTTCTTTGGACAACTTGCCAAGACAGATGAAAAACACTTCGGTAAATACACAAAACTGAAGGGGGAGCGCAGTCGACTCCCACATCCGGTGCACAGCTCCGCTCCGGACCTTCCCAGCGCACTCAGCACGCCCCACATGCTCCGGAGAAACGCCATCGCTCCAGCGGATGAGGCAGTGACCCGGCCCCAATCTCGGAGAACCTCCTGACACTACAGAACAACCCCAGCAATCACAACTAGAGGCCCCTATTTAATATTTTTTAATGTGAAATCTCCACTGTTTAATCCCAGTTAAATTAAGTTGAATATTTATACATTTTGAACTAATGACACTCTGATCAATGAGTTTTTTTGTACTCATAGCTTATTCTAAACTAGAAATAAATTATACATGCTGATAAATCATTAAATTTGATTCATATAAGCATTTTAAATGA
>NW_016820542.1:0-856 GCF_001698545.2 Rhinopithecus bieti | reverse complement strand
TTTGGAACCAAAAAAGAGCCCACATAGCCAAGATGATCCTAAGCAAAAAGAACAAAGCTAGAGGCATCACACTACCTGACTTCAGACTATACTACAAGACTACAGTAACCAAAACAGCATGGTACTGGTACAAAAATAGATATAGACCAATAGAACAGAACAGAGCCCTCAAATACCACACATCTACAACCATATGATCTTTGACAAACCTGACAAAAATAAGAAACGGGGAGAGGATTCCCTATTTAATAAATGGTGCTGGGAAAACTGGCTGGCCATATGTAGATAGCCAAAACTGGATCCCTTCCTTACACATTATACAAAAATTCAAGATGGATTAAAAACTTAAACGTTAGACCTAAAACCACAAAAACCCTAGTAGAAAACCTAAGCAATACCATTCAGGACATAGGCATGGGCAAGGATTTCATGACTAACACACCAAAAGCAATGGCAACAAAAGCCAAAATTGACAAACAGGATCTAATTAAACTAAAGAGCTTCTGCACAGCCAAAGAAACTATGAGCACAGTGAACAGGTAATCTACAGAATGGGAGAAAAATTTTATAATCTACCCATCTGACAAAGGGCTAATATCCAGAATCTACAAAGGACTTACATTTACAAGAAAAAAAATCAACCCCATCAAAAAGTGGGTGAAGGATATGAACAGACACTTCCTCAAAAGACATTTATGCAGCCAACAGACACATGAAAAAGTGCTCATCATCACTGGTCAGAGAAATGCAAATCAAAACCACAATCAGAAACCGTCTCACACCAGTTAAAATGGCGATCATTAAGTCAGGAAACAGGTGCTGGAGAGGATGTGGAGAAATAGGAACACTTTTACAC
>NW_016820541.1:0-245 GCF_001698545.2 Rhinopithecus bieti | reverse complement strand
GTGGGTGATGGTGGGTGACTGTGGGTGACTGTGGGTGACGGTGGGTGACTGTGGGTGACTGTGGGTGACTGTGGGTGACTGTGGGTGATGGTGGGTGACTGTGGGTGACTGTGGGTGACTGGGGTGGGTGACGGTGGGTGACTGTGGGTGACGGTGGGTGACGGTGGGTGACTGTGGGTGATGGTGGGTGATGGTGGGTGACTGTGGGTGACTGTGGGTGATGGTGGGTGACGGTGGGTGATGGG
>NW_016820540.1:0-1235 GCF_001698545.2 Rhinopithecus bieti | reverse complement strand
TTTTTGAGACGGAGTCTCGCTCTGTCGCCCAGGCTGGAGCACAGTGGCGCGATCTCAGCTCACTGAAAGCTCCGCCTCCCGAGTTCACGCCATTCTCCTGCCTCAGCCTCCACAGTAGCTGGGACTACAGGCGCCCGCCACCTCGCCCGGTTAGTTTTTGTACGTTTTTGTAGAGACGGGGTTTCACTGTGTTAACCAGGATGATCCCGATCTCCTGACCTCGTGATCCGCCCGTCTCAGCCTCCCAAAGTGCTGGGATTACAGGCTTGAGCCACCGCGCACAGACTGACCTGATTTTTTACCCTACATCGGTTTCTGTTTTGCGTTTGAAGCCAAGCTTTGAATCTTACTTGGATTTTAGGCGAAAAAGCCATCCATGTAAATCCAGGTAAATCCTTGGGCAACAGTGATTGCTTTGCTCTACAAAAACTGAACACAAGGATCTATGAGCTAGGGACTTCCAAACTCCTTATGGTGGTGGCTTTTGGCTATTATTGTGTGTTAATTATTTATGGAACTGTCCCAGAACAACAGACTGCTCTACGTAGGTTCCATTTCTCTGTCCCTCCATACTTGTGTTCACTAAGTAAGAAAACTGCTTGAGTATTGAATACAACCTTTGTTTTGGAAATACATCCCATAGACTTTTCTGAAAAACGTGTCAATTATATTTGATCAGCGTTTTGTTACAAGCCAGCATAACTTTGATATAAATAGTGCTATAATTATTTGCCTTCTTCCAGCTCTCTGAACATCGCAAATGCTTCTGAAATATAATCCCAGGGAGTCAGTGGGATTACCATAATTGTAGAAACAATGTGCAATCCTTATTACAGATGAGGAATATCTGTCTAACTTAAAAACTTCTATTTAATATTCAATTCAATTATGTAATAATAATATTCTGTAATACATTAAAAATGATAGAGAAAAATAAAATAGTGTTTCAGTTCTCTAGGTTCAGAAGATTGGAGGTAATTTAGTGCAGAATGACAGCTAATTGATTCTTTGGGTGAAAAGATAGCTGCCGTCATGATTTTCAAGAACTCATTAGGAAGCAAAGGTGACATGTGATGCCTTCTTGTTATTAGGCAAAGCAGTTAGAAGAATATTCATCTATAGTAAAAAAAGAAAAAGAAAAGCCTTTATGAGTCCCAGGATCTGTCATTGGGATCCATCAAAAGCACAAAGCCACTAATGCATGCTCACATGTTAAAAAATAATTTTATATATGG
>NW_016820539.1:28286-32124 GCF_001698545.2 Rhinopithecus bieti | reverse complement strand
TTATTTTCTTTTAATTTCAGTTGCTATATTTTAACTTCCAAGATCACATCTTAACTTCATACTGTTTTGTATATTTACAATCTAACATGAAACCCAAAGAAATTATAAAACAAGAACAGCCCAAACCCAAATTTATCAGAAGAAAAGAAATAAATATCAGAGCAGAACAAAATAGAATTGTGATAAGAAAACAATTTTACAAAGATTAATAAAATGAAAACTTTGTTCTTTGAAAACATAAAAAACTCATTAGTATAGCCAAAAAAGGAAAAGAAAGATTGAAATAAACATAAGTAGAAATATTAAAAATAAGCCTTACAAGCAATATCATGGAAATACCAAATATTATCAGAGACTACTATAAACAACTCTATGCTCACAAACAACAACAACAACAACAACAACTAGAGAAAATGAACAATTTCTTGGAAACATACATCCTATCAAATTAAATGAGGGAGTAATAGAAATTCTGAACCACCAACAATAAGCAATGAGATTTACAGCAATAAAAAAATTATCAATAAATAAAAAGCCCATAACCAGATGGATTCACAGGTGAATTCTACCAAACGTATAAAAAAACTGGTACTTATGCTCTTCAATCTGTTCCAAAAATCTGGTTAGATAATCCTACCTAATTTATTCTATGAAGTCAGTATCATTCTAATACTAAAGACAGGCAAGGAAAAAACAAACAAAAAAAAATGTATAAAACTAAACACCAGTATCCCTGATAAACATAGATGCAGAAATATTCAAGAAAATACCAGCAAATTGAATCCAAAATTATATAAAAAAATGTATCATGATCAACTGGGTTTTATTCCAGGAACACAAGGTTGTCTCAACATATGCAAATTAATAAATGTGATTCATCATATAAACAGAAATAAAAAACAAAACCATATGATCATCTCTAGAGATGCAGAAAAAACATTTGATAAAATTTAGCATCCCTCCATAATAAAAACCCTTAATAAACTAGACATAGAAGGAACATACCTCAAAATAATAAATACCAAATATGGCAAACCCACAGCCAGCATCATAATGAATAAAAAAAATTTGAAGGCAATACCACTAAAATTAAAACAAGACAAGGATGCCCACTACCACCACTGTTACTCAATATTTTACTGGAAGCCTTAGCTAGAACAATCAGAAAAAAAAAAAAAAAAAGAAATGAAAAGCATGTAAATTGGAAAAGGGGATGTCAGATTATCTTTGTTCATTTACAATATAATCCCATACAGAGAAAATATTAGACTCCTCAAAAAACTTATAGATTTGATTAATGAACTCAGTAAAATTTCCTGATATAAAATCAATGTGCAAAATCAGTAATGTTACTATATACCAATAATGATCAAGTTGCGAACCAAATTAAAAAGGCAATTCCATTTACAATAGTTACAAGAAAAGGTACCCAGCAAACAGTTAACTAAGGAGATAAAATAAAATTTCACTTATGAAAGAAATTGTAAATGACACAAACAAATGGAAAAATATTTTATCGTCATACATAAAATAAATTAATATCATTACAATGATCATACTGTCCAAAGCTGTCTACAGATTGACATAGCTATGTGAATCCAACCCCATCAAAATACTAACATCATCTTTTGCAGAATTGGAAAGCAAAATTATAAAATGTTTATGGGGCCAAAAAAGAGACCAAATACCAAAGCAATGCTAAGCAAAAGGAACAAAGCTGGAGGCATCGCATTACCTGAACTCAAATCACCTGATCTCAAATTATATAGCTTCAAATTATATATCTGACCTCAAACTATATAGTTACTATAGCAAGTCTATTGTAACCAAAACAGCATGGTGCGGGCATAAAAATAGACATTTGGATTATGGAAGAGAATAGGGAACTGTATTAGGTCATTCTTGTGTTGCTGTAATAAAATACCTAAGATTGGGTAATTTATAAAGAAAAGAGGTTTAATTGACTCATGGTTCTGCAGGCTTTACAAGAAGTATGGTGCAGACATCTTCTTGGCTTCTGGGGAGGTCGCAAGAAGCTTACCATAATGGCAGAAGTTGAAGGGGGTGCAGTCATCGCATATGGTGGGAGTGAGAACAAGACAGAGAGAAGAAGGAGGTGTTGCACACTTTTAAAAGACAAGAACCCACTAATTATCAAAAAGACAGCACCAAGCCATGAGGTATTCACCTCCCATGACCCAGGCATCTCCCACTAGGACTTATCTCCAGCATTGGAGATGATAATTATGTATGATATTTGGGCAGGAACAAATATCCAAACTATATCAGGAACCCAAAAATAAAGCCACATATCTATAGCTAACTAACTTTTCACAAATTTGAAAGAATTATATATTGGGGAAAGTACACCATTTTAAATAAATAGAATTAGAAAAATTAGATTGTGATATGCAAAAAAGTGAAACCGAACCCCTTTCTCTCACCATATACAAAAATCAACTCACCATGGGTTAAAACTTAAACATAAGACTTTAAACTGATAAAATACTGGATGAAAACCTAAGCAAAATGAATCTGTACATTGTCCTAAAGCAACACTAGTACACTATTTTGGGGAATGTAAATTAGCATATCTACGAAAGACAGTGTGGAGATTTCTCAAAGAACTAAAAATACAACTGTCATTCAATCCACTAATTCCACTACTGTGTATCTACCCAAAAGAATAAAATTAAGTGTCCATCAGCAGATGAATGGACAAAGAAAATGTGCTGTATAAACACAATGAAATATTATTTTGCAATGTAAAAGATACAGGTTATGTACCTTGCAGCAACATGGATGAAACTGAAGGCCATAAACTTAAATGAAACAACTCGGAAACAGATAGTCAGATATTTATGTTCTCACAAGTGGAGGCCAAATAATATATACACGTACTCTTCTGAAGACTCAGAAGAGTGAGAGGCTGAGAGAGGATGAGGGATGAAAAATTGCTTAATGAGTAAAAGATACATTATTTGGGTAATAGTTACAATAAAAGCTTAGACCTCACCATGAAACAATATATCCTTATAACAAAACTGCATTTGTACCTGTTAAATATAAACAAATATATCAATTATGTTTTGATTACTAATTATATTGTTTTAATCACTGTGTGTCATTTCTTTTTTAATTTTATATGCCTGTCACTTTACCCATGTTTCTGTTGAATTGTTTATAGTTTGCTGACCAATTTGTAGTGGATAGTCATATTTTTGTGTTTGTTGTGATATAACTATCTTTCATAAATTTTTGGCTTACTCTTAACTATATTGTTTTTGTGATGAAGAGAGATGTTTAATATTAAAGAGTTTACATCTTCTAACATTTGTGTTTCTTGCCCAAAATGACAATCCCACCTTTATAAAATTATCTCTTACATTACCATGTAAAACTTTTATATTTTATTACATTTATATTTTAATATGTAAATAATTTATATTACATATGTTAATATATATTATGAATGTACCTCATGTCATATATATTATGTTATATATATTTTGTTGTTTGTATATATGATGAAGGAGGCTCAATACTTTTTTAAATATTCATATCTAATTATTCAATCACCAATAATTACATAGGTCAGCTTTAATCATTGTTGTCGAAAACTTACATTGGCATAATTTTAATACTTGCTATATGATTTTAAAACTTGATTCCACTTTGTACTTTGTCCTCAAGGACTGTCTCGAATGTTTTCAGGCCTTTATTCTTCAATATAGATTTTATAATCAACAAGTTTCATAAAAAACGTTGTTGGCTGTATGATTTGCATCTTATGTATTAAAAATCCCTATTTATTAAAAAGGAGGTAACAGACATTTTA
>NW_016820539.1:23556-27584 GCF_001698545.2 Rhinopithecus bieti | reverse complement strand
ATTAACATGTAATAATGTCTTTCAATAAAGTTTTATTATTTTTCTTTGAAATATTCTAAAGTACATTTTTCAGATTTATTTTAGAAACTTTATATATTGATCACTTTTAATAATGTTTATAAAATACCTTTTCATTTTGGAATAGCTATAGCTTTACAAGTAATTCAAATATAGATAGAAAAATTTTCTTATACTCTCACCCAATGTATTTTTTAATTATCATTTCACATTACTGTGGTATATTTATCAAAACTTAAATTTCAATGTTTATATTTTATTATTAACTAAAGTCCAGACTTTATCTAAATGTACAATTTCTTCGTTGATACAATTAGTCTGTTCCAGGATTCAATCCAGGATATCACATTGAATTTAATTTTCATGTATTTGTAGTTTTTTCTAGTGTGTGACTGTTTCATAGTATCCTTTTTATTGTTTATTACAACCTTTAATATATTGAGAAATACTGGCTATGTGTTTGGTGTAACATCACTCGAATTGAATTTTTTAATATTTTTATCATGCTAAAACTTAATTATTTTTGAATGGATATTACATAGACAAAGTACTCTTTTTATCACATCAGTGGTGCATGATATTTGGGACTTTACTCATATTGTTAATATTGGCCACCTGGTTAAGATGGTTGATATGGTTTAACTCTGCGTCCCCATCCAAAGCTCATGTCCAGTTGTAATCCCCAATGTTGGTGGAGGCACCTGGTGGGAGGTGATTGAATAGTGGGGGCAGATTTCCCTTTTGCTGTTCTAGTGACAGTGAGTGAGTTCTTATGATATCTGTTTGTTTAAAAGTGTGTAGCACTTACTTCCCCCTTCGCTCTCTCTCTCTTCTGTTTCACCGTGGTAAGATGTGCTTGCTTCCCCTTCACCTTCCACTATAATTGTAAAGTTTACTGAGGACTCCCAGTCATGCTTCCTGTGCAGTCCGACAAACTGTGAGTCAATTAAACATCTTTTCTTCATAAATTACCCAGTCTCAGGTAGTTCTTATAGCAGTGTTAGAACGGACTAACACAATGGTGTTTGCCATGTATCTCCACTATAGTTACTGGAAGATTACTAAATTGAGACAGCAAAGTGAGAGGGGTAAACTATATCCTTTACAGAAATATATCTGTATATATAATTTGGAATTCTTCTTTAAGAAAAATTTGTCTCTTCTCCCTTATTTGTTTACCTACTCATTTTGTTATAAAAAATATGGATTCATATATGTTTATTCTATAATTTAGGTAGTCATTCAATACAGCGTTAATGTATTTTATGGATCAACTTTTTTCTAGCTTTAGCCATTGAGATTTCTTTTAGTTTGTTCCTGTGTGCTTTTAAAATGCTCACATTCTTTCAAGTTTTTTTTTTTTTTTCAGTACTTCTATGTTTTTAGCAGTACAATCTAGAACCTAGTTGTATCTTTTGATTTTCCTTACTAAGTCCTAGAATCAACCATTTTTTACAGGAAGCTGTGGCTCTTTTTATCAGAGAATGGCATTTAGAGATCGACATCTGGGCAGTAGAGGATGTTTGCTGTTTCTGGGGAGTAATTACTTGTTAATCTCCTCAGCAAGCAGTGCTAGACTTTATATAGATGTATATTATTTACGTACAAACACACTCACATATATGTTAATTTATAATTGTTTTGTTATCTAGCGTTTGTATATTTATTAAACTAAGTAGAAATTCATACTGATGTCTCTGACTCTAAACCGGTATTGCAGAGTTTATTCTAGTCTTCTGCTTTCTTTTTACTTGTAAATTCTCTGTTTCAGTGAGAAAACTTGCTTCTTCATACATAATTCATTTACCTGTTGGTCCTACCTCAGTATATATGTAAATCAATTTTAGAATTGTTAAGCTGTATCTCTATAAAAAACAAATTTACAAAGTAAAGTACAATGTTATTGTATAGTTCTTTTGTTTTATTTTGCAGTTTCAAGTCAAAACACCATTTTCCAAAGTTATGTCAACTCTTATTTTCCCAACTTCTTTCAGAATGTTTATAAAATTTGATTATTTGGTATAAACTTGTATCATATATATGCAAGACAGATTTATTTGCAACATTCTGAATTCCATTCTGGGATTCCCCAACATTTTGTTGGAATTTTATGTAATTTGCACATATTAAAGTTTATTATTACTTAAGATCTACAGTGCTACATGTTTTGACAAAAATTAATATATAAAGTCATGTATTCTCCATCCTAGTACCATATATTAGAATACTTGGCATCATACTAAAATTCCCTCTGGTCACTTACACCATTTTTAGTCTAATTATTCCCTGCTCAATCCAAACAAGGGAATCACTGATTTGTTATTGTTTTTGCTGTTGTCCTTGTACAGGCATGCCTAGTTTTATTGTACTTTGCTTTATTGTGCTTTGCAGATGCTGCTTTTTTTTTTTCTTTCTTTCTTTTTGTTGTAAACAATTAGAAAGATGTGGCAAGTCTGTTTTGAAAAGTCTATCAGCACCATTTTTCTAACTGCATGTGTTCACTTTGTTAGCATTTTAACAATAAAACATTTTAATTAAAGTATGTACATTTTAGAAAAAATACTATTTGCACATTTAATGGGCTGTAGCATAGTGTAATCATAATTTTTGTATGCACTAGGAAATAAAACAAAATTAAATGACTTGCTGAGCTCCAATATTTGCTTTATTGCCATGGTCTGAAACCAAATCCACAATACCTCCAAGGTATGCTTATAGTTTTACCATTTCTAGGGTGTCATAAGAATGAAACAATACCATTCATGGCCTTTGGGATGAGAATTATTTTACTTAGGAAAATGCATTTAAGAGTCATCTTTTTTTTTTTTTTTTTTAAATCAATACCTATTCTTTTTTGTTGCTGAATAGTGTTTTATTGTATGTGATAAGTATGCTTATCAACTCACCTCTTGAAGGCTACCTTGGTTGTCATATTGTATTAGTCTATTCTCATGCTTCTATAAAGACATACACAAGACTGGGTAGTTTATGAAGGAAAAAGGTTTAATTCACTCACAGTTCAGCGTGGCTGGGGAGGACTCAGAAAACTTACCATCATGACAGAAGGTGAAGGGGAAGCAAGCACCTTCTTCACAAGGCAGCAGGAAGGAGAAGTGCTGAGCAAAGGATGCAAAACCCTTAATAAAACCATCAGATCTCCTGTGAATTCACTATCATGAGAAAAGCATGGGGATAACCACCCCCCTTATTCAATTACCTACCACTGGGTCCCTTCCACCATATGTGGAGATTATGGGAACTACAATTCAAGATGAAATTTGGGTGGGTACACAGCCAAACTGTATCACATATTTTAGTTATTATGAATGAAACTGCTATAAACTTTTGTTTAGGTTTTTGGTGTGAACCACTTTTTCGTTTTTCTGGTGTCAAATTTCTAGAATTGTGGTTATTGGGTTGTGCAGTGTTAATGACTCCATCTTTGTGTTGCTCCAAAATCTATATATTAAAGCTCCACTTCCCAGTGAGATGGTATTTGGAGTTGGGACTTGTGGAAGACAAAGAGACTTAGATGAACTCATTAAGTTGCAGTTTTTATGAGTGCCCTTATGAAAAGAGAGAGATAAGATCACTTTTTCTCCCTTACCCTCTCTTTCTCTGTTATGTGAGGACACAGCAAGAATATGGAAAGTGGCCATCTGGAAGCCAGGAAGAGAGTCCTCACCATTAACCAAATGTTCCAGCACCTAAATCTTTTGTGTCTCAGTCTCCAGAACTGTGAGAAATAAATATTTATTATTTAAGCACCCAGTTTTTGGTATTTTTTACAGCGACCCAAGCCAATGAATGCCTATGGTAAATCGAGGTTTAAATTATAAAAAATAGTCAAACTATCTTCCAAAGTGGATGTACTGTTTTTATTTTGTGTTTTGACCAAAAGGGAATGAGAGGTCCTGTTGCCCTACATCCTTGCCAGCAATTGATATGACCAGCTTTATAAATTTTAATTACTTTAATAAGTAAGGAGTGGCATCTCACTATGTTTTAAC
>NW_016820539.1:9556-21477 GCF_001698545.2 Rhinopithecus bieti | reverse complement strand
TGCATTTGACACAATTTGCTTTTGATTTACATTTAAATTTAGACAAGGTTCTTGAAATTATATCCTTATTTTTTTCTAATATATACACTTAATGGTATATATTTCTTCCATTGATCTTTTATGTACTGTGTTTTTATTTTCATTTAGTTAAAATATATTTTCTAAAATTTTTTAGACTTCCTTTTAGACCCATAGATAATTTACAAATGCATTGTTTACTTATCAAATATTTTCATGTTTTCAAATTTATTCAGTGACTATTTTTTTAATTTTATTATGGTCTGAAAATGGACATCAGACAATTTTAATTTTAAAAGTTTAGGTTTTTCTTATCAATCATGACATGGTCTATCTTGGTGAATATTCCATATATACTTGAGGAAAATATGCATTCTGTTATTGAAGGGAATATTCTATAAATTAGATCAAATTTGTTAATAGTATTTTTATTTTATTTATATACTTACTTATGTTCTACCTACTTGTTTTATCAATTACTGAGAGAGAAGATTTAAACTCTTCAACTGTAGTCGTAGAGGATTTTTTAATGTTTATATTAAGTTTATAGGTATATGTGCATGTTTTATATATAGGTAAATCGCATGACAGGAGGGTTTGTTGTACACATTATTTCATAATCTGGGTAATGAGCATAATACTTGATAAGTAGATTTTTTAGATCTTCATCGTCCTCCCACCCTCCAACTTCAAGTAGGACATGGTGTCTGTTGTTCTGTTAATTGCATCCAAGTGGAAGCTAAACACTGGCTACATGATAAGTGAGAACATGTGATATTTTGTTTTCTGTTTCTGCTTTAGTTCACTTAGAATAATGGTTTCCAGCTCCATTCATGTTGCTGCAAAATACATAAGCTCATTCCATTTATGTTGCTGCAAAAGAAATAAGCTCATTTTTTATGGTTGCATAGTAGTTCATAGTGTATATGTACTACATTTTCTTTATCCTGCCTACTATTGATGGGCATTTAGTTTGAGTCCATGTCTTTGCTATTGTAAACAGCACTAAGAGGAATACAAGAATGCAAGTGCCTGTATAACAGAATGATTTATATTGTTTGGTTATGTACCCAATAATGGGATTGCTGGGTCAAATGGCAGTCCTGTTTTAAGTTCTTTGAGAAATCACCAAATTGCCTTCCACAATAGCTGAACTAATTTACATTCCCATGAGCAGTGTATTAGTGTTCCCTTTTCTCTGCAACCTCGCTAACATCTGTTACTGTTTGACTTTTCAGTAATAGTCATTCTGACTTCTGTGAGATGGTATCGCATTGTGTTTTTATTTGCATTTCCTTGATGGTTAACAATATTGAGTATTTTTTCCATGTGCTTGTTGGCCGCATGTATGTCTGTTCATGACCTTTGTCCACTATTTAATGGAGTTGTATGGTTTTCCTTGTTAATTTGTTTAAGTTTCTTATAAATTATGAATATTAGAACATTGTTGAATGCATAGTTTGCAAATATTTTCTTCCATTCTTTAGGCTGTTTGCTGTATCGATAATTTCTTTTGCTATGCAGAAGCTGTTTAGTATAATTAGGTACCACTTGTCAATTTTGGTTTTGTTGCTATTGTTTTGGCACTGTCTTTGTACATTCTTTGCCAGGTTATGTTTTCAGAATGGTATTTCCTAGGTTACCTTCCAGGATTTTAATAGTTTTAAGTCTTATATTAAAGTCTTTAATCTATCTTGAGTTGATTTTTGTATATGGTGTAAGAAAGGAATCCAGTGTAAATCTTCTGCATATTGCTATCCAGTTATCTCAGCACCAGTCATTGAACAGGGAGTCTTTTCCCTGTTGATTGCTTGTGTCAACATTATCAAAGATTAGATGGCTGTAGGTGTGCAGGTTTATTTCTGGGTTCTCTATTCTGCTCTATTGCTCTATGTGTCTGTTTTTGTACCAGTACCATGCTATATTGGATACTGTTGCCTTGTACTACAAGTTGGAATTTTGATGATGTTATGCCTCCAGCTTTGGTCTTTATGCTTACTTAGAATTACCTTGGCTATTCAGGCTTTTTTTGGCTCCATACGAATTTTTGAATAGTTTTTTTTTTTTTTCTAATTCTGCAAAATAATATCATCATTAGTTTAATAAGAAGAGCATTAAATCTGTAAATTACTTTCAGTAGTATGTCCATTTTAACAATATTAATTCTTTCTGCCCATGAACATGATAAGTTTATTTATTTGTTTGTATCATCTCTGACTTCCTTAAGAAGTGTTTTGTAATTCTCATTGTAGAGATTTTACACCTCCCTAGTTAGTGCATTTCTAGGTATTTTACACTTTTTGTCGCTATTGTGAATGGCGTACCATTCATGATTTGGCTCCCAGCTTGGACATTATTGGTGTATAAAATACTACTGATTTTTATACATTAATTTTGTATCCAAAAACTTTGCTGAAGTTGTTTAATAAATCTAGGAGCTTTTGGTCAGAGACTATAAGATTTTCTAAGTATGGAATCATATCACCTGCCTATTGAGATAATTTTACTTTCTCTTTTTCTATTTGGGTACCTTTTATTCCTTTCTCTTACCTGATTGTCCCAACTGGAACTTCCAGTACTTTGTTGAGTAAGAGTGGTGAGAGTAGGCATCCTTGTCTTCTTTCAGTTCTCAAGGGGAATGCCTCCAGCTTATGCCCATTCAGCATGATGTTAGCTGTAAGCTCGTCATAGACTTACCTTATTATTTTGAGGTATGTTTCTTTGATACCTAGATTTTGAGAGTTTTTAACATGAAGGATGTTGAATTATCATAAAGGTCTTTTCTTCATCTATTGATATTAGCATCTATTTTTTGCTTTTAAGTTCTATTTATGTAATAAATCACACTTATTGATTTTCCTGTATTGAAGCAACCTTGCATTCCAAGAATAAAGCCTACCTGGTCAAGGTAAATTACCTTTTTGATGTACTGCTGGATTCAATTTCTTAGTATATTCTTGAAGATTTTTGCATCTCTGTTTATCAAGGATATTGGCCTAATGTGTTGTTTGTTTTGTTTTGGCTTTACAACTTTGTGGTATCACAATTATATTCACTTGTAAAACCAGTTGCAGAAGAGTCCCTCCTTCTCAGTCTTTGGAGTAGTTTTAGTAAGAATGGTATCAACTCTTCTTTATGTATCTGGTAGAATTTGCCTGTGATAACTTCTGGTCCTTGGCTTTTTCTTGTTGGTAGGCTTTTTATTACTGATTCAATTTCAGAACTTATAATTTGCCTATTCAGGGATTCAATTCATTAGTTTCAATCCTGAGAAGTTTTATGTTTCTGAGAAAGTATCCACTTCTTGTAGGTTTTCTACTCTCTGCACATTGAGGTGTTTGCATTATTCTCTGAGGGTTTTTTTTTTTTTTTTTTTTGTATTTTGTGGGGTCAGAGCAAATGTCCCCTTTGTTGTTTCTGATTGGGTTTATTTGGATCCTCTCACTTTTTTTCTTTAGTGGTCTAGTTAACACTCTATTAACCTTATTTATACTTTCAAAGAATGAAGTCTAGGATTCATTGATCTTTTATAAATTTTTTCTTTGCATCTCTATTTCAGGTAGCTCAGCTCTGATTTTGGTTATTTCTTGTCTTTTGCTAGCTTTGGAATTTGTTTTATTTTGTTCTTCTAGTTCCTCTAAGTGTGGTGGTAGGTTGCTCCTTTGAGATCTTTCTAACTTACTATTTGATGTGGGCATTTAACACTGTAAACTTTTAACACTGAATTATCTGTGTTCCAGAGATCTTGGTATGTTGTACATTTGTTCTACTAATTTTAATTTTTTTATTTCTGTCTTAATTATTGTTTATTCGAAGGTCATTAAGGAGCAGGTGTTTAACTTTCATTTAATTGTATGTTTTTTAGCCAACTTCTTAGTACTGATCACTATTTTTATTGGACTGTAGTCCAGGAGTGTGGTTGTTATTATTTTTTAAAAAATTTGCTGAGAATTACTAATGGCTGATTATGTGGTTAATTTTGGAGTATGTGCCATACATATAAGATAATAATGTATGTTTCATTGTTTCTGTGTGAAGGGTTCTGTAGACATCTGTTAGACCCACTTGGTTAAGGTTCTGAATATCTGTTAGTTTTCTGTCTAGATGATCCATCTAATATTGTCAGTGGGGTGTAAATTGTCTCACTACCACTGTATGGTTATCTAAGTTCCTTGTAAGGCTCTACAATTTGTTTTATAAATCTAGGTGCTCCTGTGTTAGGTGCACATATATTTGGAATATTTATGTCTATCTCTTTATTTTGAGTCTATGAATGCCATTACGTGCGAAATGCATATTTTGAAGACAGCATTCAATTACATCTTGCTTCTTCATCCAAGTGCCTTTTAATTGGAAAATTTAAACTATTTACATTCAAGGTTTATATTGATTTGTGTGGATTTAATCTTGTCATCACGTCGTGAGCTGGTTATTTCATAGATGTGAATGTCTAGTTGCTTTAGAATCTCAATTGTCTATGGACTTAAGTGTGATTTTGTGGTGGAATGTAATGGTCTTACCCTTCCATGTTTAGGACCCTCTTTAGGGTCTCTTGCAAGGCAAATCTAGTGGTTAAAAATTATTTTGCCACTTTCTTCACTGAAAATGATCTTTTTTTCCCTTTCACACATGAAGCATAGTCTGGCTGGATATAAAAATTTTGGCTGAAATTTATTTTCTTTATGAATGCTGAATATAGGCCCCTAATTTGTTTTGCTTATAGGGTTTCTAATGAAAATCTACTGTTAGCATGATGGGATTCCCTTTGAAAATGACCAACTTCTTCTCTCTATCTGCCTTTAACCTTTTCTCTTTCATTTCAGACTTGGAGAATCTGATGACTATGTGTCCTGGGGATGGCCATCTTGTGCAGTACCTATCAGGGATTCTCTTTACTTCCTAAATTTAAATATTGACCTCTCTAGTGAGGTTGGAGAAATTTTCATGGATGATATCCTCCAATACGTTGTTTTTATGTTGCTTTATTTCTCTTTCTCTCTAAGGGATGCCAATGAATCATAGATTTTGCCTCTTTCCATAATCCCATATTTCTCAGATATTTTGTTTATTCTATCATTTTTTCTTCATGTTTTTCTGACTGAGTTAATTTGGAGAACTAACCTTTAAGCTCTGAGATTCTTTCTTCAGCTTGGTCTATTCTGTTGTTAATAATTGCTGTTGTAATATGGAATTCTTAAAGTAAGTTTTTCAGATCTACCAGCTCAGTTTGGTTCTTTCTTAAAAGAGTCATTTCATCTTTCAACTCCTGTATTATTTTATTGTATTTTTCTGGTTTCTTCAATTAGGTTACAACTTTCTCCCGAATTTCAATTATCTTCATTCTAATTCATAAACTAAATTCTATGTCTGCCATTTCATCCTGGTTTAGAACCATTTCTGGGGAACTAGGGTGGTAATTTGGATATAAGAAGATACTCTGGCTTTTTGAGTTGCCAGAGTGTTTGTGCTGGTTTTTTCTTATCTGTGTTGGCATTTGTTTCTTTAATTTTGAAGTTGTTGTCCTTTGGATCTTTTTTGTTTGTTTGTTTCTATTTTCCTTGATGGCCTTAGAGGTTTGATTGTGGTATAATGTGGGTTCAGTCAACTGACTTTTTTTCTTGAAGATTTTAAGGTGCCAAAGCTCAGGTCAGTACTTGTGGGCTACATGTTCTAACACTGGGGGGCTGTTATTAGGCCCCTGACTTTTTTATTCTCCTCTTGAGATTATAAACCTGTTGTGCTAGAGAGAATGAAATGTCCCCATTCCACTGGCCTCAACACTCTGATGGGTGATTCCAGTCAAACCTCTTCATCAGGGCACTGACGGTGGGATCCATTCTCCCTTGCACATGCCAGTAGCCATAGCAGTGAGGTAAGGTATATGCACATTAGTTAATGCAGGTCCTGTAATTGTAGATTTTATTTTTTGCATTTTCAGATGTATTTTTTTCTCTTCCAGTATCAAAGCTTATTTGTTTTAAGAGCCATACACATTTAGAATTCAGTTATTTTAGAGAATGGCCCTCTTATTATTGAATGTTTCACTTTATATACATATTCTTTCTTGTTCTGAGGTCTGTGTACCTGTCATTAATGTATATATTTCAGATTTCTTTCATTTTGTTTGTAGTCTTTGCCATTTGTTGAATATTTACATATCTATGTCTTCCTATTTATAGCACATTTATTATAGACAGTCTATAGTTTGTTTCTGCATTTGTATGTAACATAATTGCTCTGGCTAGGTCTTCTGGTGCTACAGTGAATAGAAGTGGTGAGAGTGGGCATTCTTGCCTTTATTCATATGTTATAGAAAAAGCTTTTATAATTATTGAATATTAATATTTCTGTGAATATTTTATATATAGTCTTTATTTGTTGATGTAAATTCTTTATATGCTTAATTTCCTAAGAGTTTTTACACTGAATAAGTGTTGAATTTTGTCAAATGTATTTTTTTAACATCTAATGAGATAAGCATATGAAATTTATTCTTTGTTCTGTTATTGTGGTGTCTCACATGATTGATTTACCTATGTTGAGCCATACTCCCATCCCAGGCATAAATCATACTTTATCATGGTATGCAATTCTTTTGATGTACCATTGAATCTGATAGTTTAATATTCTGTTGAGAACTTTTTCAGCTATTTTCATCAGGAATATTGACCTGTAATATGTTGTGTGTGTGTGTGTGTGTGTGTGTGTGTGTGTGTCTTTAGTATTAGGTGATATTGACCTTGTTACATGTACTTGGAAGAATTTTTTTTCGAGAGAGAGTTGAATAATAATTGACGTTGAGAGAGATGTCATCAAGTTGGTAAAATAAGAGGTTTCCGATATTTTCTGCCCTCATGGATGCACCAAATAAACATTTACATGTGGATTAATTACCTCTGAGAGAAAGCCAGAAACGAATCCACTCTTACACAGCAGGCAAATTAAAAAATAGCCATATTGAAACAGATATGAAAATCTGAGACACATTCTTGCCACAAACCCCAGCCTGGATAAAATGCCTCGTTATTGTAAAAAAAACTCCAATTCCCAGTTTCCTTTTATCCTCAGAAATAAAGAGTTCAGTGCACATATTTACATTGCCACAACTTTTACAGTTTCTTTCAGACCGTTTGGATCCTTAATCACTTAGCTCTGGGGGCAAAAGAGTCTCGGCATTTACAAGTCTCCATAGACCTAGAGAATAATGTGATTTTAAATGGACACAGGAACAATGCCAGAGGCTATTCCTTAGGGTAAAGCACAGAAAAAAAATAGGCAAAGAATTTCACCTCCCAGTTTTGTTTTGTTTTTTCCTAGAAGGGTTTTGTCTGAACCCTTTCCATGTGTTAGGGAATAGTCAGGTTTCTAACTAGCCTTTATCTGGTACCAGACAGGGGAGGTAAACAATAGACCTCTGGGAGTCTTTAAAAAGGCACGTGGGCACTTTTCATGCCTTCTCCTCCAACTCTCTTTGGTGATTAAAAACAAGTCTGCAGATTCTTCTTAGAAAGAATGTAGCATGCATTATGACCCGAAGTTTTATAACTCTCACCTGAAGAACTGCCTCCTTTATTGCCTACCTCTGGGAGTGGAAAGGGATCCTCATTTATGAGTCTTTCTAGACTACAGAGCACAAAAGATGGTTTTAAATAGATGTACTTCTAGCAGCTCTCCCTTAGGCTCAATGCTAAGCAAACAGGCAAAAATTCTCCATTTGCAATTTCAATCTGAAAGGGGTTCACTGCACACCAAACACCGAAAATTTTTTCAACTGCTGTCTATCAGTCAGGCCACTAATTATCCTACATCTGGGAACTAAGGGAATAGTCAAGCAAAAGTCCTGGATCACCCTGAATTGGCATGTGGGCACCTCCCACAATACCTCATGCCACTTCATGCCAGAGATAGCCACGGCTCCAGTTAACTCTCTTGTCTCTGAGATCAGACAGAGAAGGCATATTCCAAGCCCTTGGTAACAACAAACAGCAAAGCAACATGTTGAAAGCGTGTGACATCTGAGTGTAAGTGCAGGAATTTACCACAGATTAACTTACTGACATAGTACAGAGAAGAGGGAAGATTAATTCAAGCTTCCAGCTTCAAACTGAGGAGACAAAAAATGGAACACATATCTAACACCCCAAAATTTCTAGCTGCATCTCAAGTGAGTGGTTAATGTCTCACCTGTCTTAAGGCATTGATAAAATATGGCACAGCTTAATTTCCTGGGGTACACAAAGAATAAAGACACATATTTGGAAAAGCTCAATGTTTTAAAAGCCACCTAGAATATATAGCCAAAATAATTGGTCAGATTTATATCTTACATAAGCCAATCTGAAAAGATGGGGAGAGGCAGTCATCTTATCCAAAGCACAGAAACCAATATGGAGAGCCAAGGGAAATTAAACAAAAACAGTGAAGGATGTTCCAATATCCAAAACTGATGCTACTTAAATGGAGAGATATGATTTAGCTGACAGAGAAGTCAAAAGAATAGTCTTAAAGGTGCAAACTGAGGTTGGGAGAGAAATACATGAACAAAATGAGAATTTCAGAAAAGGTAGAAAACATGAAAAAGTACCAAACTATAAACAAAGTGCTAAATAATACAATAATTGAAACTAAAAATTCAATAGAGAGTGCAAAGTGAAGTGTCAGAGCCCCAGCAGTGGAGAGTGGTTGGCTCACAGGTGGTAAAAAGAATTTACCAACAATGGTATAAAAGAAAACTGTTTGAAAAGGAAAGTTTTTATTAGATAGAAATAATGCTGCAGCTGCATGCAGTGGGGTGCTTCAGCAAGACAGGACTGAGCGAACTACAGTGAATTTTTCTTAGGGGTCTTTACAGACGCTAAAGCAGAAATTTAACGGCAATTTAAAAACATATTAGTTACATGGGTTATGGCAAATCATTTTGTTTGTAGACATTTTTGTGCCTCGATATTAGCAATGGTTGCACAATGAGTTCCAAAATGTCTGCATTTCAGAGCTGTATAGAAATTCTAGTAACTTATGGCTGGGTGCAGTGGCTCATGCCTGTAATCTCAGCACATTGGGAAGCCAAGGTGGGCAGATTACCTGAGGTCCGGAGTTCGAGACCAGTCCTGCCAACATGATGAAAATCCATCTCTACTAAATATACAAAATTAGCCAGGTGTGGTGGCACATACTTGTAATCCCAACTACTTTGGAGGTTGAGGCAGGAGAATCGCTTGAACCTGGGAGGTGGAGGTTGCAGTGAGCTGAGAACGTGCCATTGCACTCCCACCTGGGCAAGGAGAGTGAAATTCCATCTAAAAAAGAAAAAAAATTCTAGTAACTTATAAACTTTGGGAAAAAAAGTCTGGTACTGGATGCAGGTTTTAGATAATAGGAAAGTATAATTACTTCTGAACTCCTCAGATAAGGAGTTCTGCCTCTGGATGGTTGTCTTGATGGCTACCAGGTGATCTTTGCTCTCTTCATATTCCTCTTGACAAATATGTTGGTCAAATTTTTTACGCTTTGTATTTCTCCATGCTCATATGTACCCGCTGCCTACTAGAGTCTCAAGAAAGGGAAAACAGCATAGTGAAGAGGAGTGTTGAAACTGTCTGCTTACTTCCTGCTGAAAAGGTTGCATTGAGAGGATAAGATGCATTTTTTTGTTGTTGCTGCTGTTTCTTGCTGTCTGTCATAAAGAGAATGAAGGGTCATAAACAAACAAACAAACTTGTTCACGGGAGGTGATGGGGAAGACCAGATTCCATCATGAGGACCCATGTAAATGAAAATTGCTGTTGCAAGCTGGTGTTGGGATTGCATAAACATCTGTAGTTGGAATTGTTGTAATCTAGGTGATATAAATTTAATGAGAGCATTAAAAAGGCAGGGACCAAATATTAAAGGAATGATGAGAAATAAAGGCCCAAGGAATGGGAGAAACCAAGTGATTTTTTTTATACCAATCAGTAAAGGTTTTGGCCCAGTTTTACTTGCTTTAGAAAAGTGTGTGTAGTCATTTGGCTTATTTGAAAATTTCTTGGCCATTAGTTTTCACTTCTCCAGACACATTCATGTTGGTACAACAGGCTTGACTGATGACAGATCAGACTTCTTTTTCATCTAGGAGGTAATCTAGAGCTCATCTATTATTAAAAACCATCCCTGTTAGTAAGTCTAAAGACTTTTCTAGTGCCAATAGACCTAGTGCCGATAGACTTGAGGCAGTTTTTGCTAAGGACACTTCAAGAAAGGCAGTAAGTTCTTGTAGTATGATTTTACGGTACTTAAAACCTCCCCAGTGGGTGAGACTTGAGATAGTCCCCTCGACCCCAGCCACAGTAAATTCTAGGGCCCTTGTTCTTCTAGAATAGTATTTTAGATCAGAAGTTATGTTCAAGACAGTGACTTGGATGGAAGATATTGTACTCAGAGTAAAATCACCATAATGAAGGGAATTATCAAGTTGTGACAGGACCAAACATTGAAGAGAGTTTCAATAATTATTAGCAGTTCTTCAAAGCCATAAGACCCCAGAAGGGTAGAAAACATAGTGTGATTGATTTAATTAAAATGTTGGGGAAAAGGGAAACATGTTTTGACAGTTTTGAGAGGTCTCACATGAGAGAAAATTTATGTTTATGTTCCAATGGGGGAGATTTAAAACCAGGGAGGTCCTTGAGCAATGGAAAGGATATAGAATAAGTGGTGAAATGGTTATTTCTCACATTGTTTATATAATTATAGTAACATACATGAATGATATTAGGAGTTCAAGGGATGGTAAATATTGGAAGCCCTACTATATTGGTCTAGTTTAAAGACTTAAAAATTGACAATGATAAGATAAATTCAGAGTTTTGGTTGTCAGAGGCTAAGAGCTTAAATGGATTAAAGTTACCCACACAGGTATCATAACAGGTTATACATCTGGGAGTAACATTACAAATATAAAAAGTTACATTGATCTTAGAAGTATGAACAGTAGGGGAAGTCATATGATAGCACAAATATTGAAGTATTTCCCATTTTACCAGTATGGAAAGAAATGTTCAGGGTGGGAAGCTGTGATAAGAATTGTTCAACCACAATTAAATTTACCCCAAGCTTGTTCATAGAGAGGAAAAAGATAGGGGCCTGGATGGTCTTAAGGTCCCATCAGTCATCTAGAAGATGACATTCAGAAGCTTGATTATAAACTAGGAATAGAACTAGAAGTTCTTGCCCTTGCCTTTGTCTTTGTTCTGCAGGATCCCATTGTCAGGCAGGTTTTTAGATTATGACTGTCATAGCCTAAAATGAAGAGGTTCCCCCTACCTCCACCCGCTCACATGGGAGGGAGGCACACATGCCTTTTCAATGACTATCTTGTTTGCAATGAGGAAAGGTTCCAGGGGTGGCTTGTAACCTGGAGGTTTGAAACATTCTCTACTCCAGTGTCCTTGATTTCTGCAATTATGTCTGGCCCCCATTCAGTTAGTGTTAGGGGAACAAGTCTTGGGGATATTAGCTACCAAAAAAGAATGTGCCAATACCATCATCATGTAATTAGCTTTCTGCTTGCATTTTTTTCTTCTCCAATTGAGCCTTTTTAATTTTGATGTTTCCTCCCAGTTATTGAAAACCTTAATATACCCAAAGGATTATAAATTATTCTACTACAAAGACACATGTACACGTATGTTTATTGCGGCACTATTCACAATAGCAAAGACTTGGAATCAACCCAAATGTCCATCTGTGACAGGCTGGATTAAGAAAATGTGGCACATATACACCATGGAATACTATGCAGCCATAAAAAAGGATGAGTTTGCGTCCTTTGTAGGGACATGGATGCAGCTGGAAACCATCATTCTTAGCAAACTATCACAAGAACAGAAAACCAAACACCGCATGTTCTCACTCATAGGTGGGAA
>NW_016820539.1:0-5424 GCF_001698545.2 Rhinopithecus bieti | reverse complement strand
ATATACATGATATAAATGATGAATTGATGGGTGCTGACGAGTTGATGGGTGCAGCACCCCAACATGGCATAAGTATACATATGTAACAAACCTGCACGTTATGCACATGTACCCTAGAACTTAAAGTATAATAAAAAAAAAAAAATTGAAAAAAAAAACTGCATTTAATGAAATAAGAGAGGGAGTTTGTGGGTATTGCTCTAATTTTTCAAGTTTTGGTATAATGTCTAGGGAAGCCTGACTTATAAAATGTAGGGCCAGAATGAATTCACCATCAGGGATTTGGGAATCTAAATGTATGTATTTATGCAGGCCCTCCACTAGTCTAGCTTGGAAAATGGCAAAGTTCTTAAATGGCTCCCATATGATTTTTCATAATTTAGCAGAATTAACATGTTTTATTGCAGTCTTTTTTATTCCTTCTAACAAATCAGTTATCATATAATCTTGTCTGTCCTTGCCTCTGTTTGGGTGAGCATTAGTGTCCTGGTATTGCCAATTGGATTCTGCGCTGGGGACATCTTCTTCCCTGCCTCTATTATCATTAGAATTATGAGCGTGACCTTCATCTGCCCAAGCTCGAGCTAAAGACCATATGCATGATTTTTCTTCATAGGAACAGCAAGTAGTTAATACCATAAATATGTTTTGTCAGGTTAAATAAAAGGCTATAGTTAAAACCTGAAATTCTTGTATGAATTTAGAGGCTTCCTGGCTAAAAGAACACAACTTGGATTGAATTTGCAAAAGATCAGACATTGAAAAACAGCATGAATTCTGAATTGTTCCAAATCTCCTTTAGCCACCTTGTGGGGAGACAAAATATTTTGGAGATTTAATGAGGACTCTGTACTAGTGGCACATGTAATTCATGTGTAAGTATATGAAATGGATAAGGTATCTGAATATAGAGGGGGCTGACTGGGGGATGGAGCAGATGGAGAGGGTGTAGGTAAAGAGGGAGCAAGTTGAGGAGCATGTGATAGGCAAAAGGAAGGATTATCAAAGACATCAGAGTCAGAAAGGGAGGAGGAAGTTCCATGGAAACATATGTGACAATTTTTAGGTAATTTAGAGTTTGGTATGAAGCCAAGAGGAACTACTTTTTGAGAGTTTGTAGATCAAAATGGGACCTTTTTTTTAATGCAACCTGGGGGCAATTTGGATGAATCAAAGAATAAACTGAACTCACGTTGGTTTTAGATGAGGGACTACAAGGTCCCTGAGGAATTTCTGAGAAATTTGGACCTCAATTTTCTTTTTGACTCACTCTATTTGGAGGCATCTCACCATGAATAGATGGCCTGTCATTGCCTGAATGACCAGTCCAACTGTGTCCTTGTGTGCATCATCAGCTCAAACCTAATGTGAAGAGAAACTTACCCTTAACTTCAGATGTGGTGTCTTTGACAAAGTTGAATACAAAATCGGGACTGCTACCAGTAGAGTGTGTCTATGCAGAATTGAAGTCACCACTGTTCATTTCCAAGACAAGGTTTACAGAGTGTTAAAGTGAAAAGAGTCCTGGCCAGTTCCTCAGTCCTAAGGGCAAAGACAGACAGGTATCCCTCCTCTAAGTCTTCAAGATCCTGCCGAAGGGCTGCCTCCACCAAGGACCTTCGGTTCCCAAGAGTTAAGAACAGGACCACTAAGTGAAGTAGAGAGAAAAAGGAAGAGGAAGTTTCCACTAAAGTCCCTGTATGGACCACCAAGATGTCAGGTGAGGTTTCAGAGTCTCGGCAGCAAAGAGTGTTTGGCTCCAAGATGGTAAAAAGAATTTATCAACAACAGTGTAGGTTTGAAATGGAAAGTTTTACTAGATAGAAAGAACATTGCAGCAGAGTGCAACAGGGCACTTCAGCAAGAGAGAACTAAGTTTACTATGGTGGATTTTCCTTACAGGTAATTATAGAACTTAAAGCAGGAGCTTAAGGGTAATTTAGACCATATTAGTTATTTGGTTATGGTAAATGATTACATTTGTACACATTTGTGTGCCTTGATATTATCGAGTGTTGTACAATGAATTTCAAAATGCATGCTTTCCAGAGATGTATAGAAATTCTAATAACTTGTAATTTTTGGGGGAAAGACGGCTGATACCAGATGCCAGTGTTAGATAATAGGGAAGAATAATTACTTCTGAATTTCTCAGATAAGAAGTTCTGCCTCCAGATGGTCTGCTTGACGGCCGCTAGGTTATCTTTGCTCTCCTTAGGGAGTTTTAATGGCAGACTAGATCGAAGCAGTCAAAAATCAGCAAATGCAAAGATGAGTTACTGGGAATTATTTATTCTAAGGAGCAGAAACAAAAACAATTTAATAAAGATTGAGGAAAAGACTAAGCAATATATAGAATACAGTAAAGCAGATCATCATTATCAAATTTCCATAGAGGGGCAAAATGGATATAAACCTTATTTTAAAAAAATGGAAGAAAACTTTCCAAATGTGGGAAAGAAAATAGAAATCCAGATTCATGAATTCCCAGGGGCATTGCATATAATTAATTCAAAGAGACCTACATCAGAACCCATTATAATCAAATTGTCAAAATTTAAAGATAAGGAGAACTTTGAAGGAAGCAACAGAATAATGGCTTGTTATATACCAGGTCATCCCTTAAGACTGTTAGAGGATTTTTTAGCAGAATCCTTGCAAGCCAAAAGGAAGTTAGATAATTAATAGTGTTGAAAGAACAAAAGACAATTTTGAAGCAACAATACTATAGCCTACAAATTTTGTCTTCAAAATGAAGAAGAGATAAAGTGCTTCTCAAACAAAATGAGAGTTTTCCCACTAGACCCATCTTACAAGAAATGCTAAAGGAGTGATTCAAGTCAAAATAGAAAGGCACTAAGAATCAGTATGAAAGCCTAAGAAAGTATAAAACTAATAGACGCAGGTAAGTGTGTGGACAAAAAGGAATATTTTACTACTATAGCAGCAGTGAGTGTATTGATTGCAATTCTACCATAAAAGTTAAAATACAAAAATATTTAAAACAACTATAACTAATTTACATGAATTAATTTAATAATAAAATATTAAACATTTAGAAATTAACAGTGTATAATGTGGGGGGATAAGAGGTAAAGGCAGAAAGTTTTTGCATATAAGGAAAATGAATTCGTTAGCTTAAAATGGACTGTTATAAAAAGATGTTTGATTTAAGTCCCTTGGTACCCACACAAAACTAAATAACCATAGAAACTACATAAAGGGAAATTATTTTTAAATGACATGAATGTATCAAAATCTAGCAATACAAATGCTGCTATCATCAGCAAAATACAAAGGAAAATAACAAGAGAGTAAAGAAAGGGCCAAATCACAACAAGATAAACAAAATTCAACTGTTGGCTGTCTATAGGACACTCACTTTAGATTCAAAGATATCATAGGCTGAAAGGCAAGGTTGAAAGTGAATAAGTGAATAGAAAATGTAGCAGTGTTCTTGCTACACAAAGATCTTACATTCAGTAGCTTTTAAGTAACAAAATATTTTCTCACCAACTGGAGACTGGGAAGTCCCAGATTAAGGTTCTGGCTTTCATATTTGGTGAAGGCATGCTCTCTGCTTCAAATATGGTGCTTTGTTGCTTTATCCTCACTTGGAGAAGGGTCAAAGGGCAAAAAAGTAACCAGGTTGCTTTGTTCAACCTCTTTTATAAGAATAGTAATCCCATTTATGAGAGTGGAGTACTCATGGATTAATCACTCCCCCAAAGGCCCCACTTCTAAATACTGTTATTTCAGGTATTAGGTTCCAACACATGGATTTTGAAGGGATACATACATTCAAATAAGAGCATTCCACCATTGGTCCCCCAAAAATCTAAGTCCTTCTTATATGTGAAATACATTCATCCCATTCCAATAACCCCAAAAGTCTTAACTTGTTGCAGCATTGACTCAAAAGTTGAAAGTCCAGATTCTCTAAGTATTATCTTTTTTTTTCATCAACTTTAAGTTCTTGATTACATGTGCAAGATGTACAGGTTTGTTACATAGGTAAATGTGTGTCATGGTAGTTTGTTGCTCAGATCAATCTATCACCTAGGTATTAAGCATCCATTAGTTATTCTTCCTGAGGCGCTCCATTTCCCTGGTACCCTGACAGTCCCCAGTTGGTGTTGCTCCCCACCACGTGTTCATGCGTTCTCATTCTTCAGCTCCCACTTATAAGTAAGAAAATGCAGTATTTGATTTTCTATTCCTGAGTTAGTTGGCTGAGAATAACAGCTTCCAGCTCCACCCTCGTGCCTGCAAAGAACATAATGTCATTCCTTTTTGTGGCTGCATAGTATTCTATGGTGTATATGTACCACATTTGCTTTACTCAGTCTGTAATTGATGAGCACGTGGATTAATTCCATGTCTTCAGTATTGTGAGTAGTGCTGCAATAAACATACAAATGCATGTATCTTTATAACACAATAATTTATATTTCTTTGAGTGTTTATCCAGTAATGTAATTGTTGAGTCAAATTGTGTTTCTGTTTCTAGATCTTAGAGGAGTCGCCACACTGTCTTCCACAATGGTTGAACTAATTTACATTCTCATCAACAGTGTAAAGCCATTCCTGTTTCTTCAGAACCTCAGCAGCATCTGTTGCTTCTTGGTTTTTTAATAATTGCCATTCTGACTGGTGTCAAGTGGTATCTCATTGTGGTTGTGATTTGCATTTCTGTAATGATCAATGATGGTAAGCTTGTTTTCATATATTTGTTGGCTGCGTGAATGTTGTCTTTTGAGAAGTGTCTGTTCATGTGCTTTCCCCATTTTTAATTGGGTTGTTTTTTTCTTCTACATTTGTTTCAGTTATTTGTAGAATGCAGATATTAGACCTTTGCCAGATGGATAGATTGAAAAAATGTTCTCTTATTCTATAGGTTGTTTGTTCATTCTGATAGTAGTTTCTTTTGATGTGCAGAAGCTCTTTGGTTTAATTAGATCCCATTTGTCAATTTTTGCTTTCATTGCAATTGCTTTTGGTTTTCATCATAAAATATTTGCCCATGCCTATATCCTGAATAGTATTGCACTAAATATTTGTCTAGGGTTTTTGTTGTTTGGGGTTTTACATTTAAGTCTTTAATCCATCTTGAGTTGATCTTTGTATATGGTGTAAGGAAAAGTTCCATTTTCAGTTTTCTGCATATGGCTAGCCTGTTCTTCCAGCCCCATTTATTAAATAGGAAACCATTTCCCCATTGCTTGTTTTTGTCAGGTTTGTCACAAATCAGATAGTTGTAGGTGTGTGGTCTTATTTCTGAATACTCCGTTCTGTTTCATTGGTCTGTGTATCTGTTCTTGTAGCAGTACCATGGTGTTTTGGTTACTGTAGCCTTATAGTATAATTTCAAGTTGGGCAGCTTGAGGCCTCCAGCTTTGTTCTTTTTGCTTAGGATTGTCTTGA
>NW_016820538.1:0-306 GCF_001698545.2 Rhinopithecus bieti | reverse complement strand
CTACATCCCATCCCACCCCATCCACATCCCATCCCATCCACATCCCATCCCATCCACATCCACATCTCATCCCACCCCATCCACATCCCATTCCATCCCATCCACATCCCATCCCATCCACATCCCATTCCATCCCATCCACATCTCATCCCACCCCATCCACATCCCATTCCATCCCATCCACATCCCATCCCATCCACATCCACATCCCATCCCACCCCATCTACATCCCATCCCACCCCATCCACATCCCATCCCATCCACATCCCATTCCATCCCATCCACATCTCATCCCATCCACATCCA
>NW_016820537.1:0-1026 GCF_001698545.2 Rhinopithecus bieti | reverse complement strand
GAAGCGGTTTCTCAGAAAGCTTCTTTTTTGTTTTTATATGAGGATATTTCCTTTGTCACAATAAGCTTCAATACACTCCAAAATATCAGATTGCAGATTCCAAGAAAACAGTTAGCAGTTGTTAGCAAAGTGCTCAATGAAAAGAACAGTGTCACTCTGTGAGATAATTTCACAAATCACAAAGGAATTTCTCAGAAAGCTTCTTTTTAATTTTCATGTGAGGATATTTCCTTTTTCACCATAGGCCTCAAAGCGCTCTCAAATATCGCTTTGCAGATTCCATGAAAACTGTGTTAGCAAACTGCTCCGAGAAAAGAAACGTGCAACTCTGTGATTTGAATTCACAAATCATAAGAAACTTTCTCAGAAAGCTTCCTTTTCATTTGTATCTCAGGATATATCCTTTGCCACCATAGGCTTCAATGTGATCTAAAATATGCCTTCTCAGATTCCCCATAAACAATGCTATCAAATTGTTCCATTAAAAGAAAAGTGTAACTCTGTGAGATGATTTAACATATCACAAAGCAGTTTCTCAGAATGCTTCTTTCTACTTTTTATCTGAGGATACTTTCTTTTTCACCATAGGCTTGAACTCGCTCCAAAATATCGCTTTGTAGATTCCACGAAAACATTGTTAGCAAACTCCTCCACGAAAAGAAAGTTGTTAACCTGTGAGATGAATACACACATCACAAAGATGTTTCTCAGAAAGTTTCTTTCTAGTTATTATCTGAGGATATTTCCTTTGTCAACATACTCTTCATGCCATCAAAATATCCCTTCTCAGATTCCCCAAAAACAGAGTTAAAAAACTCTGAAAAGAATAGTGTAACATTGTGAGATAAATTCATGCATCACAAAGCTGTTTCTCAGAAAGCTTCTTTCTACTTTTTATCTGAGGATATTTCCTTTGTCACCATAGGCTTCAAAGTGATCCAAAATATCCCTTCTCAGATTCTCCAAAAACAGTGCTACCAAAATGCTCAATGAAAAGAACTGTGTAACTCAGTGAGATGAATTCAC
>NW_016820536.1:0-1362 GCF_001698545.2 Rhinopithecus bieti | reverse complement strand
TAATTCATTAGTAATAAAACCTACAGTTTTTCATTATTTTCATTATTTTATTATTTCTATTATTTCTAAATAAAATAATTTACATAATGCATGTATTCAAGCCAAGCTGAACAGCTAGCACATTTCTTACCAAATAGTATGTGCACTTAAATGCATATTGAATGACTAAGACACGTGTATGCATTTTCTAGTTTTATTTTACACATTTAATTGTTTGTGAGGTTAAATCACATTTTAAATTTTTGCAAAATTAAACAAGAGGCTTTTACCCAATAGTATTTTAGTCTACCTGTACTTTTTGAGAGAAGAAATAGCTTTGTAGTCTTGACACATATTTTCGGGTACTTTAACATGATATTTCATTACAGTTTCAAAACACAGTTAGAATGGGATAAGCTAAAAAGGGGCAGGAGTGGTATGCCATGATATTTTTCATGTAATACAAAGTCATTCCTATACCATCCATCATATGAACTATGTAGTAACGCTGATGACTTGTAGAATGGAAGGGCACCATTTTCTAACTTTCCTTTTTTTTTCATTTTTTATTTTTTATTTTTTGAGACAGAGTCTCACTCTGTTGCCCAGGCTGGAGTGCAGTGGTGTGATCTTGGCTCACTGAAACCTCTACTTTCTGGGTTCAAGCAGTTCTGTGCTTCAGCCTCCCCAGTAGCTGGGATTACAGGTGCCCACCACCACGCCTGGCTAATTTTGTATTTTAGTAGAGGCGGGGTTTCACCATTTTGGCCAGGCTGGTCTTGAACTCCTGACCTCGTGATCCACCCGTCTCGACCTCTGAAAGTGCTGGGATTACAGACGTGAGCCACCATGCCTGGCCACCATTTTCTAACTTTTCTAAGATTTGAAGGTAAACAAAGAGATTAAGTATAGTGAAAATGCAGATTCAAAATAATTAGAAATTCACTTTTGATAAAGTAATTCAAATGCTAATTGTCAAATTCATATTTTACACTTTTGATCGTAAGCCTTGTATTTTTATTGTGACATCGTAGTGAAAGAGTGATGCCTTTAAGATTCATGAAGAAAGCAGACCCATACGTAGGTGGAAGCTAATGTCTTGGTGCGGAAAACAACATGTCTTTCACAAAGTGACAATTACAACATGACTGTAATAGTAGTTGACAATTCACCTTATTTGAACATGTTTAGTCTTCTCAGGCATAAATGATTTAGATTGAACAAAATTAATAGCATAGGGCTCTCCATAAACACTTATCTGTAGTGTATGCACTATGGATTTTGACATATTTTAATCATAAAGTTTTTTCTACTAATAATAATTATTTCATGGCGTAAAACCCAGGAGGTGGAGCTTGCAGCAGTGAGCTGAGATCTGGCCAC
>NW_016820535.1:0-862 GCF_001698545.2 Rhinopithecus bieti | reverse complement strand
CTGTGGCCCAGGCTGGAGTGCAGTGGCGCGATCTTGGCTCACTGCAAGCTCCGCCTCCCGGGTTCACGCCATTCTCCTGCCTCAGCTGCCCGAGTAGCTGGGACTACAGGCCCCGCCACCTTGCCCGGCTAGTTTTTTGTATTTTTTAGTAGAGACGGGGTTTCACCGAGCCAGGATGGTCTCGATCTCCTGACCTTGTGATCCGCCCATCTCGGCCTCCCAAATTGCTGGGATTACAGGCTTGAGCCACCGCGCCCGGCCTGAAGGGATGATTTTGTCCTGGGCAGCATGGAGCAGGATGGCAGGAAATTTCATCATGCTACTCAAAAGTGACAAGCCGGCCGGGCACGGTGGCTCATATCTGTAATCAGCACTTTCAGAGGCCAAGGCAGGCGAATCACCTGAGGTTGGGAGGTTGAGACCAGCGCGGCCATCACGGTGAAACCCCGGCTCTACTAAAAATACAAAAAAAAGAAAAAAAAGAAGAAGAAGAAGAAGACGACGACAAGTCACTTAAAACTTATATTTAGGAATTTTCTATTTAATATTTTCAGACCATGGTTGACCTCAGGCAACTGAAATCATGGAAAGTGAAATGGATGAAATGGCAGATGGGGACTATCTTTAGAGGTGTCTAAAGACACTGCCTCCTCAAGATTACTTTTGCCTCCTTCCCTGCAGGCTCTGGAGAAACTTCAAGAGCTACTGACCCCAACCAATTATTGATCATCCTGTCACCCTCTCCCCTTGTATTCAGCAGTCCACCCCAATTGAAGGTTGACTGTGGAGTATTTTAGATAAGAAAAGAGCTCCAAGAGCAAGGTACTCTATTGTTTCTGTGGACAAGACGATAGTCTCAGTT
>NW_016820534.1:0-860 GCF_001698545.2 Rhinopithecus bieti | reverse complement strand
TTTTGTATCATTTAGTTGGTGTAGAAATTCCCAAAGTGAGCCAGGATTACTGAACTTCCAATAGGAAAATATAAATGTATCAGATTACTCATTGCAACATTGTTTGTAAATGCAAAAGTTAGGCAACAACCTAAATGCCCAGACATAGGAGAGTGACTGAATGACAGTAAATCCACAGTAGAACACTAGGAAACCACCAGAAAGAATGAGGAAAATCTCTATGAACTGATATCCAGGATAGGTTGTTAAAAGAAAAAAAAAGTACAAAAGATTATCTTTAATATAAGAAGAGGAGATGTAAAAAATATACATGTAATAGTTACTAGAACTCAAAAAAGCCCAACTAAATGGGTCAACTAGAAAACTAATGAGATTTCTTTCTTAAAGGGAACAGGCAGTAACAGGGTGAAAACAAAGGTAGAGAGAATGGGCTGGAAGGAATAGTGGGGAATATTTTCTGAGTATAATTTTATATATATATATATATTGTCCTCATTGAAATATGGTAATGTTTCACCCAAAGTAACTAAAATCAATCAGAATGAAACTTCTGCTTCTGTCCAAGTTTGTATAACAGGAACCACATTTACTTCCTTACCCTAAAAAACCAAAATACCAAGCAAAATAGATTATAGAGACAACTATGAACAATTATATGCCAACAAATTAGATAACTTATAAGAAATAAATTTCTAGAAACATACAACCTACCAAGAGTAAATTATGAAAACACAAAAAACTCAACAGACTTGTAACTAATAAGGAGAGTAAATCAGTAATAAAAATTTTCTCAACAAAGGAAAACCTCAAACCAGATGGCTTCACTGGAGAATTCCGTGAAACATTTAAATAAGAATTCA
>NW_016820533.1:0-1582 GCF_001698545.2 Rhinopithecus bieti | reverse complement strand
GTTTTATCTGAGGATATATCCTTTGTTGCCATGTGATTCAATGTGCTCCCACATATCCTATTGCAGATTCCATGCAGGCAGTGTCATCAAACAGACCAATGAAAAGAATGGTGTAACTCTGTGAGGTGAATTCCCACATCACAAAGCAGTTTTCATGAAGCTTCTTTCTACTTTTATCTGAGGATATTTAGTATTTCACCATAGGCCTCAAGACGCTCCCAAATATTCCTTTGTAGCTACCACGAAAAGTGTTAGCAAGCGGCTCCATGAAAAGACTGGTGTAACACTGTGAGGTGAATTCACACATCACAAAGAACTTTCTCAGAAGATTTCTTTCTAGTTTTAATCTGAGGATATTTACTTTGTCACCGTAGGCTTCAATGTGACCCAAAATATCCCTTCTCACGTTCCCCAAAACAGTGCCACCAAACTGCTCCAAGAAAGGAATCATGTAACACTGTGAGATGAATTAACACATTAGAAAGCATTTCCTCAGAAAACTTCTTCTAGTTTTATATGTGGATATTTCCTTTGTCACCAAAAGCTTCAATGCGCTCCAAAATATCCCTTTGCAGATTCCACAAAACTGTGTTCCCAAATTGCTCAATCAGAAGTACTGTGTAACTCTGAAATGAATTAACACATCAGAAAGCCATTTCTCAGAAAGCTTCTTTCTAGTTTTTATCTGGGGATATTGACTTTTTCACCGTAGGCCTCCATGCTCTCCCAAATATCCCTTTGCAGATTCCACGAAAATAGTGTAAGCAAATTGCTCCTAAAAAAGAAAGGTGTAACTCTGTGAAATCAATTCACACAGCACAAATAACTTTCCCAGAAAATTTATTTCTAGTTTTTATCTGAATATATTTCCTTTGTCACCTTAGGCTTCAAGGCGATCCAAAATATCCCTTCTCAGATTTCCCAGAAACACTGCTACCAAACTGCTCCATGAAAAGGATCCTGAAAGTCTGTGAGATGAATTCTCAGATCGGAAAGCAGTTTCTCAGAAAGCTTCTTTCTGTTTTATGTCTCAGGATATTTCCTTTGTCACAATAACCTTCAATGTCCTCCGAAATATCCCATTGCAGATTCCAAGAGAGAAGTTTTAGCTAATTGCTGAATGAAAAGAACAGTGTAACTCTGTGAGATGAATTCACACATCACAAAGTAGTTTCTCAGAAATCTTCTTTTTGGTTTTTTTATGAGGATATTTGCTTTGTCACCATAGGCTGCAATACCCTCCCAAATATCCTATTGCACATTCCATGAAAACAGTATTGTCAAACTGATTCATGATAAGAAACGTTTAACTCTGTGAGGTAAATTCACATATCACAAAGAACTTTCTCAGAAAGGTTCTTTCTAGTTTTTATCTGAGGATATTTTCTTTGTCACCTTTGGTTTCAAAGTGATCCAAAATATCCTCTCTCAGATTCCAGAAAAACAGTGCTAACAAATGGATCCATGAAAAGCATCATGCAATGCTGTGAGATGAATTGACACATCACGAAGAGGTATATCAGAAAGTTTCTTTCTAGTTTTATATGAGGATATTTCCATTGTCACTGTATGTTTCAATGCG
>NW_016820532.1:0-838 GCF_001698545.2 Rhinopithecus bieti | reverse complement strand
TAAACACACACATGTCAAACCCCTGTGTGATCTGGCCCCAACCCGCCAGTCCTGCCTTATCTTAATGGGTTTAGGGGCTTTTTTTTTACTTATTTTTATTTTATTGTTATTATTTCAGTAGTTTTGGGGGAACAGGTGGTGTTTGGTTACATGGAAAAGTCCTTTAGTGGTGATTTCTGAGTTTTGGTGCACCCATCATCTGATACGGAGTTTTTTACCCCTTACCCCCTTTTCACCCCTCCCCCAAGTCCCCAGAGCCCATTGTATCATTCTTATGCCTTTGGGTCCTCATAGCTTAGCTCCCACTTGTAAGTGAGAACAAGGCGGGCGCGGTGGCTCACGCCTGTAATACCAGAACTTTGGGAGGCTGAGGCGGGAGTGGATCAATTGAGGTCAGGAGTTCCAGCCCAGCGTGACCAACATGGCGAAACCCTGTCTCTACTAAAAACACAAAAATTAGCCGGGCCTAGTGGTACACACCTGTAATCCCAGCTACTCGGGAGGCTGAGGCAGGAGAATCGCTTAAATCTGGGAGGCAGAGATTGCAATGAACTGAGATCACGCCACTGCACTCCAGCCTGGACGACGGAGTGAAACTCCATCTCAAAAAACAAAACAAAACAAAAAAGTGAGAACATACGATGTTTGCTTTTCCATTCCTGAGTTACTTCATTTAAAATATAATGGTTTCTTTCCTTCCTTCCTTTCTTCCTCCTCCTCCTCTTCTTTCTCTCTCTCTCTCTCTCACTCTCTTGCTCTTTCTCTCTCACTAAAATAACCTAATTTATTTTTTTAAATTCCCAGTACTTTGCCTTAAACTTATGAGTAAGGAAAATAA
>NW_016820531.1:0-12613 GCF_001698545.2 Rhinopithecus bieti | reverse complement strand
AAAAGAAGTCAAGTGCTGTCTTTATTCTTGGCGCACTTTTTGGATGTTAATCTGCTGGATCTGAGTGCACTCAATAAAAATCCTCCTGTTTCTTCCTGAGGTCTCTCTGATCCTCCTTCATCCCTGCAACAACAATATAATGGGTTTGGAAAGTATTTCTTCTTCTTCATTATTTTCAAAGACTTTGAGAAGTGTTGATGTTCATTCTCCTTTAAAGGTTTGGTAGAAGTCACCAGTGAAAGCTATAAAAACTACATTTCTAATTTCTGTAAACTTGATGTTTTAACATCCACCCTTCATAAATATCCTTGGTATAGCTTGTCCTGGAAAACTTAAAAACTACCTGAGTTGCATAGCTTTCTCATCATCTCCACTCTGAGAAGAAATTCTCCACACAGGGACAGGTTTTGAAATACAAACAAAACAGTCAACCGTCCACACTCCCAACGACCTCCATTATTGGACTGTCACACATTAAAACATTATCCACCTACCCTAATTGCCCAACAGAAAGGCAGGGAAAACTGGAGACAGCCCTCTTGCATTAGAGCCCCGTAGAATTATTCAAACTAATCAATTTTATGCCTACTTATTCTACTTCATCATTCCTTTCCTCAGAAACCTCAATAAAACCTCTCTATTCCAATTAATCCCTTCTCTCTGCCTTATGACCAATCTGGTGCTTTCCTATGTGGTGCCAGTGGCATGGCATGCCCTGTGACTCATGGAACTGTAAGTAACAAACTGCCTTTCCAATGACAATTATCTGCTCTGTTGGCCTTACAGTACCATAATATTTCCATTAATACATGACATTTTAATTGACAAGCTATCTGCCTTTTCTTTGTTGTTAGATGTTTGATTTCTAATTCAATATCTTTGCAAATTAATTATGTTTGTTCAGATTCTCTATTTCTTCATAATTCAGCCTTCAGAAATTGAGCATTTCTAGAAATTATCCATTGCATCTGACCTACCCAATTTGCTGACATACAATTCTTCACATTATTTTCTTAGAATCCTCTTTACTTATGCAAAATTGGTAGTAATTTTTCTACATACATTTCAGATTTTGACAATTTGAATACTCTTTTTTCCTTTGTCAATCTCACTAAAATTTTGTCAATTTTGTTAATCATCCCAAGAAGCAACTTCTAATTTCCTTGTATTCTCTATTGTTTTTCTATTTGCTATTGCATTTATCTATAGGACAATATTTATTAACTTTCTTCTGCAAGCTTTGGGATGAGTTGGCTTTGTTTTTTTTGTAGTGTCAGAAGTACAAATAGATTATTTGAGATCTTTCTTTACGTAAACATAGGGATTTACTATTATCAGTTTCTCACAAAGCATTGCTTTTTTGCATCTCACATTTTCATATATCATGTATATGTTTTCATTAACCTAATTTTTTAAAATTTTCCTTGTAATTTCTTCTTTAACTCATTATTTGTTTAAGGGGATTTGTTTAATTTCCAAATATTTGTGGGTTTTCCAGTTTCTCTTCTGTTTTGATTTCCAGAGTCATTCCATCATTCCACTAAGATTTAAAAAGATACTTCATTTGCTTTCACATTTTTAAGGTTATGGAACTTATTGTGTAGCCTAAGATATTGAGGCAGCAATAATCTGTAGAATGCTGTGTGCACTTGAAAAAATATATATTATGCTGCTGCTAGGCGGAGTGTTCTGAATAGGTCTGTTACTTCTANTCTCACATTTTCATATATCATGTATATGTTTTCATTAACCTAATTTTTTAAAATTTTCCTTGTAATTTCTTCTTTAACTCATTATTTGTTTAAGGGGATTTGTTTAATTTCCAAATATTTGTGGGTTTTCCAGTTTCTCTTCTGTTTTGATTTCCAGAGTCATTCCATCATTCCACTAAGATTTAAAAGATACTTCATTTGCTTTCACATTTTAAGGTTATGGAACTTATTGTGTAGCCTAAGATATTGAGGCAGCAATAATCTGTAGAATGCTGTGTGCACTTGAAAAAATATATATTATGCTGCTGCTAGGCGGAGTGTTCTGAATAGGTCTGTTACTTCTAATTAGTTCAAATAATTTTGGTAAAGTCCTCTATTTCCTTGCTGATGTTCTCTCTGATTGTTCTATTCATTACTTAAGTGGGGTCTGAATCTATTATGGCAGAATTTTCTATTTTTCTCTTCAAATCTGCCACTTTGGCCAGGCAAGGTGGCTCATGCTTATTATCACACTGCATTAGGTCAAGGTAAGAGGATTCCTTGAGCCCAGGAGATTGAGACTAGCCTGGACAACATAGTGAAACCTTATCTCAACCAAAACATTTTTCAGAAAAATAGCCGAGTGAGGTGGTGTGTACCTGTAGTCCTAGCTCCTCAAGAGACTGAGGTATGAGCATCACTTGAGGCTAGGAGGTTGAGACTTCAGAGAGCAATGATTGTACCACTGCATTCCAGCCCAGGTAACAGAGCAACACCGCATCTCAAAACATACAAATAAAATAAAAACAAATCTGTGAATTCACGATTCAAATGTTTGGAGGGTGCTGTTTTGTTAGGTCTGTATAAACATCTAATATTTATGTCTTCTTGAAGGTGTTAAATTAAATTTGGCATAAAGTCACCTCTATATTTTGATTCCCTACATAATAAACTACAACCTAATTTAGTGCCTAAACAAACTGCAACCCATTTTGTGGTATATTCTTTTAAAAGGTAGCTGAGTTTAAGTCAATCACAGAAGACAAACTTCAGCCAATCACAACCTGCCAACTGATTAGATCATGTCTACATGGGAATGTTTCATCAGACCATGCCAGATATTGCCAAATAAGGCAAAAAAGTAAGCTGTAGTCAATCAAGCTGTTTTTGTATCTCATTCCCCTTTTCTGTATATAAATATTGCCTGCCCTCTTTGCTGGGTGGAACTCTCTGAATCTCTCCTGGTGGCGAGTGCTAGTTAATTCATGAAAAAAAAAATCCTTTATTCAAATAAACTCTGTTAAATTTAATTTGTCTATGTCTTTCTTTTAAAACATTGAAATAAAGTTTTATAAATAAAGTATCATTGTGTTTCTTGTAACTCTTCTCTGACATAAAGTCTATTTCAACTGAATAATACATTTACTTTACTTTTGGTTACTATTTGCATAGAATATCATTTCTTCTCCTTATAATTCCAACTGTTTTATTTATTTATTTTTTTGAGACGGAGTCTTGCTCTATGGCCCAGGCTGGACTGCAGTGGCTGGAACTCAGCTCACTGCAAGCTCCACCTCCCGGGTTCACGCCATTCTCCTGCCTCAGCCTCCCTAGTAGCTGGGACTACAGGCGCCCGCCACCTCGCCTGGCTAGTTTTTTGTATTTTTTAGTAGAGACAGGGTTTCACCGTGTTAGCCAGGGTGGTCTCGATCTCCTGACCTCGTGATCCGCCCGTCTCGGCCTCCCAAAGTGCTGGGATTACAGGCTTGAGCCACCGCGCCCGGCCTAATTCCAACTGTTATATGGCTTTGTGTAAAGTGAGTCTCTTGTACTGAGCATATGGGACAGTTTTTTATTCATTTTGTCAATCTTTCCTTTATAATTTGAGATTAATCCATTTACAATAAAGTAATTACCAATAAATAATTACAGTTGACACTTGAACAATGTGGGGATTGGAGGCGTTGACCCCTGTGCAGACAAAAATTCATGAGTAACTTTTGATTCCTTATATATTTAACTACTAATAGCTTACTGATGACTGGAAGCCTTGCTAAAAATATAAATAATTGATGAACACATATTTTTAACGTATATGTATTGCACACTATATTCTTATATTAAATTAAGCTACAGAAAACAAAATGTTAAAAAAGTTATAAAGAAGGGGAAATATATTTACTATCCATTAAGTGGGAATGGATATCATAAGGGTCTTCATTCTTCTACAGATCTTCATGTTGAAAAGGTTGAGAAATAGGAGGAAGAAAAGGGATTAGTCTTCCTATCTCAGGGATGACAGAGGCAGAAAAAATGTATATATAAATAAATTCACATAGATCAAATCCATGTTGTTCAAGGATCAACTGTCCTGCCTCTTAGCTATTAATTTTCTGTATGTATAATATGTTTTCTGCACTTCAGTCCTTCCATAATCACCTTTTAAGATAATTTGGTTGACTTTTTGTGGTGTACCACTTTGGTTCCCTCTTTTACTTTGTGTATATTTGCTAGTTTTTTTCTTTGTGGTTTCCTAGGGGATTACATTTAACATGTTAAATTTGCAACAGCATAGTTCAAATAGTACTTTTAATACTACACAAACTGTTCCTATATATCCCCATCCCCCTCCTTTATATATTTTTGTGTCACAGATTATGCTTTATACATTGTGTGCCAACTAACATATATGTATGTGTATATATACATAAAATATGTATAAAATAAATATATATAAACTATATATTCTATACTTTTTTATGTATTTACTTCAAAAATCTTACAGAAAAAAGAGATCCTGAGCCAATGTACAATTATATTGGCTCTTATGTTTAGTCATCTAATTATCTTTACCAATATTCTTTGTATCTTCTTATTCAACTTATTGTCCAGTGTCCTTTCATTTCATCATAAAGAATTTCCTTTAGCATTTATTGTTGGGCTCATCTACTAGTAGCAAACTCCCCCGGCTTGTATCTCAAACTGTCTTACTTTCTCTTCATTCTAGGTAAGTAGTTTTTGCCAGATAAAGTATTATCTGGTGACAGCTTTTTTGGCTTGGGACTTTAAATATGGCATAATTCTCCCTTCTGTCCTCCATGTTTTCAGAGGAGAAAATAGCCTTTAATCTTATTGAAGATTTCTGTTTTTAAGCTTCTCTCCTGCTTTTTTCAAGACTGTTTGTCTTTGGATTTTGATTAACTACTATATACCTCAGGTTGGATAACTTTGTGTTTACCCTGGTAACAGTTTGGTAAGCCTCTTGGGTATAATCATATCTTTCTTCACTCTAGAGAAGTTTTCAGTCATTATTTTTTCTGGCCATTTCTCTCTCTCTTTTCCCTTTGGGAATACCATTCATGGCACACATTCTGATACACATGATTTTGTCACATCACAGTTCCTCCAAGATTTGGTCATTTTTCTTCTTTTCTTTTTCTTTCTGCCCCTCCGACTGGATAAACTTGATTGGCTCACCTTAAAGTTTACATCCTTCTTCCTGCTCAGATCTCTTGTTTAATTTTTGTTTAATTCTTCCACTGAACTGTTCATTTTCAGTGATGGAAGATTTCAGCTTCTAAATAATTGTGAGATTTTCTTTTATAATTTCTCTTCACTGATAGTTTCCTTTTGATCATGCATTGTTTTCTGGATTCCCTTCAGTTTTGCTTTTCTGTTTTGTTTTGTTTTTTTTGTCTACTGTTCCCTTGTTCAGCAAGCATATCTAAGACAGTTATTTTAACATCTTTGACTAGTAAATGCCGTGTATAGGCTTTCTCAAGTTAATTCCCATCAGCTTCTTTTTCTTCCAGGAATGGACCATTGTATTACACCATTCTCATACTGCTGTAAAGTCACACCTATGACTGAGTAATTGATAAAGAAAAGAGGTTTAATCAGTTCACAGTTCTACAGGCCACACAGGCTTCTGCTTCTGGGAAGGCCTCAGGAAACCTACAATTATGGCAGAAGGCAAAAAAGAAGCAGGTACAATCTTCACATGGCCACAGCAGGAGAGAGAGAGTGTAGGAAGAGGTGTGACACATTTTCAAACAACCAGGTCTCATGAGAAGTCACTCATTATCATGAGAACAGCAAGGGGAAAATCCACACCCATGATTTAGTCACCTGCCATCAGGCCTCTTTCCCAGCACTGGGGAGTACATTCAACATGAGATTTGGTGGGGACAAACCTTATCAACAATACTTTCTTATTTCTTCTCATACTTTATGTATCTGTGTTTGTTTCTTAGCATTGGACATTTAAGAATTAAAATGTGGTAATTTTGAAGATCACATTTCCCTACTGCTCAGGGACTGCTGATGGATGCTGCCGTACATTTATAACTTTTCCAGACTTTTGCAAAATGTGTATTTATTTGATGTGATCACTGACTTGTCTTTCACTATCTCTGATCACCCAAAGACCTATCAGGTTTTTTTGGTTTTTGTTTTTTGTCTGTTTGTTTTTGGTGGTTTTTTTGTTTTGTTTTGTTTTTGAGACGGAGTTTTACTCTTATTGTCCAGACTAGAGTACAGTGGCGCGATCTTGGCTCACTACCACCTCTGCCTTCCAGTTTCAAGCAGTTCTCCTGCCTCAGCCTCCCAAGTAGATGGGATTACAGGTGTCCACCACCATGCTTGACTAATTTTGTGTGTGTGCGTGTGTGCACGTGTGTGTGTGTTTAGTACAGACAGGGTTTCACCATGTTGGTCAGGCTGGTCTCAAACTGCTGACCTCCAAACAGGCTGATCCAACCACCTCGGCCTCCCAAGGTGCTGGGATTACAGGCGTGAGCCACCATGCCTGGCCAGAGTTTTTTCTTAAATGTATGTTTCCTAATGGATGGAGAATGTTTTGTTCCTTAAAATTTTCCAACACATGCTACCAAGAAAATGTGATATACTTCCAAAGAACCAAAACCAAGGCAAACTCCTCTACAAGTTTGTCAGCAATCAGCCAGACTGACTAGAACATACAACATAGCGCTTTTGAAAAATATAGCCCCAGCTGCCCAATTTGGCACCAGCCAACCACTCCACAAACATAAATCACTCTCTCAAAAGTCAAGAGAGCAGTGAGAAATGGGAGATGGTATTGGTTTACACACTGTGTTCTCTTATCAACGACCAATAGCCTCTTGCTTCACAAAGCCTTATACATGGTTGTTACATGCATCTGATGACATTCTGTAGCTCTTAAACGGTTGATGTCAATCATTTTTTCCACTTACTATTTTGGTAGATGGGTCAACTTTACAGAGCTTCCTATTTAACTGACCTACTTCAGCTTTTCTGCATTACTCTTAAAGTAATACTTTTAACAGTATACAGCAAGTGCAGTATTCTCTCATCAATAATTTTCCTAAATATTTACTCTTCTCACAAACACACCATAACATTTAAAATGTTACTCATTCTGTACCAATACTATCTCTAGAAACAAATAAATCACTTGCTATGTTGGGAAATGGTACTAACACACAGCAAACTACAGCACAAGAGCACTTTCAGTAAAAGCATGCAAAAATGGACGGCAGAACATTTACAATAGACAGCAGACCCTCACAAATACCAGCAAGCTAAAATGAAGAAATGCATGATAAAGAATGTGATCATGTAAACAGTCAGTATAAGCTACATAATCTTTGCAGGGTTTCATGTGAAATTTAAAGTCCAACACTAGTATACCCTAATAAGGAAGGAAGAATTGGATAGAAAACCTCCTACAAAACAGAAGGCTTGTGTCAATGAAAGCTTGCCTTGTAGCGGGGTCCTGTAGACTGCTTTACTTGCTATTTTTACATTTTCTAACAAGCCAACAAAGATAGATTTCCAGACATTCATGAACAATGCAGTACACTGATAAGGCCCAAATATTTAGCTTCCCAGAAAAGTACCCTCCTTACCCAACCTGGTATTCTGTTATGTAAACTTCCCCCAAGGTTAATATTTCATTTGTGACCAAAAAATTTCGTTAAAAAAATTATTCTTAGTCTTAAAGACATATTTTTCAATAATTTTGTTTTAAGATGCTTGCCTAAGACAGAGAGACAAAAATAACATCTGTAGAATTAGGGGTAAAAAGCTAAGATGGTTAGGTAATATTAAAAGCAAAATGTTATAACCATTTGAAGAGATACGTGACACATCATCTCTCGGTTTTGCCCGTGTCCTAGATTTAAGTATTTCCAAGATAAATAAATAGAAAATTTCTAAATATTTGAGAGGCTGAGGCAGGCAGATAATGAAGTCAGGAGATCAAGACCATCCTGGCTAACACGGTGAAACCCCATTTCTACTGAAAAAAAAAAAAAAAACCACAGAAAAAATTAGCTGGACATGGTGGCGGGCACCTATAGTCCCCAGCTACTTAGGGGAGTCTGAGGAAGGAGAATGGCATGAACCCAGGAGGCAGAGGTTGCAGTGAGCCGAGATGGTGCCACTGCACTCCAGCCTGAGTGACAGAGCAAGACTCCATCTCAAAAAAAAGAAACTTCCAAAGTAGACATGCAAGTCTTGATTTTCAGAAGCCATTATTATTTAAAACACAGGCCAATATAAATTGCTGCATTTACATTCTTTCTAAACAAAATGAAATAGAATGGTGCTATTCTGGGTTGACTCAATATTTAAAATGTCTTTTAAACAAAGATAATGTGGCTTTTCCCATTAGCTTATTTAGTTAGAAAAAGTACACATTTAAAAAGATGGTGGAATTAAGCTGGTGTGAGACTGATGCTCAATTATTGAAAGGGAGGAGGTTGGGAAGTAGACTGAATCCTGATCTAAACAATACTGAATATAAATGAGAATCATTACTTTATATTACATCCCACACTTTTCCAATAAAATTTTTGTTAGCCGCATACTAAATTATGTTAAATTTCTCTCTATTGGAAAAAGCAAGTAAGCAGAAGGAATGATTTTTAAAATGGGCTTTCTTGCCTCTTTCTTGCTTCTTCATACTGCCAACTAAGTCTGAGTTGGGGTACCAACTTTGTTTTACCATGAAAATCAAACTTTCAGAAGCAGAAAAAAAAGAAAAGGAAATAATATTGAAAACATATTCTCAACAGAGAAAATCTATTTAAACTTTCAGCAACAATTTATAATATTGTTTTAATCTTTCCACAATTTCAATTGTTAAAAAATCTGAAGAAAGTGCTCCAGCAAATAGCATTCTGCAGGAATGTTTGACTACAGGAGTTGGGAATGGCTTTTTTTTTTTTGCTTTACCAAAACTGCTGGACTCTTTTTTTTAAACGGTGAAAGTATACTAATCGGTTTTATAATTTTATACAATGAGAAGAAATGAAGTTTCTAAAACAATTTTCTTAGAAGGAAATCACTTTGTAAATAGAAATTAGTGATATTTAGTAAGAAGTTCAAGACCTTAAGAAGGTCATGTGTTGTATGGAATAAAGGAATCCTTCCAGTATCTCATGGCATATAAAAGAACAAAAAGTGAACAAAGTATCAAAAATGCTTGGTATAAAGGAATATTACTTTAAGGGTAGTACAATTTAAAATATGGTGTTATGAACTCAATCAATAATTGTGCTTAAATATTTTTCTTATCAATTATACTGAACTGAACAAAACTTCAGAGAAAACAAAAAGATTCATACGTAAGGTAACTAGAGCTAAACTTGACTGCCTTTCCCTTTCTGGAAATGTCATACAACTGCATTTTCTATAAACCTGCTCCAACTATAGATCTCACTTTACTAGACCACATGTTATAAGCAGTAAGTCTTTTTATTTCTAATAACTTCATGTCAAGGCATATTTGAAAACAGTCCAGGCACAGTGGCTCACACCTGTAATCCCAATAATTTGGGAGACTGAGGCAGGCAGATTAGTTGAAACCAGGACTTCAAGACCAGGCTGGGCAACATAGGGAGGCCCTGCAAATACCAAAAAATTTAAAAATTAGCAAGGTGTGGAGATGCAAGCCTGTAGACCCAGATAATTAGGAGGTTGGGGTAGGAGGATTGCTTGAGCTGGGAGCTTGAGGCTGCAGTGAGCCACGATTGTGCCACTGTACTCCAGCCAGGGCAACAGAGTAAGACACTTTCTGCTACAAAAAGAAAAATAAACAAACAAAAAGAAACACTTGAAAAAATATATTTGAATACTTGATATATTTATTGATATACATTTTGGTAGATTTTACATGGTTCTGAAGTCAGAAATATTTAAACCCATACCTGCCTCTCCTGGTTACATGACCTTAGTAAACTAACATCTGTTTCCTCATCAAACATGGATGCAACAATACTTTCATCNAACAGAGTAAGACACTTTCTGCTACAAAAAGAAAAATAAACAAACAAAAAGAAACACTTGAAAAAATATATTTGAATACTTGATATATTTATTGATATACATTTTGGTAGATTTTACATGGTTCTGAAGTCAGAAATATTTAAACCCATACCTGCCTCTCCTGGTTACATGACCTTAGTAAACTAACATCTGTTTCCTCATCAAACATGGATGCAACAATACTTTCATCTGGGGCACCGGGCACTGTGGCTCATGCCTGTAATCCCAGCAATTTGGGGGGCTGAGGCAGGTGGACCACCTGAGGTCAGGAGTTAGAGACCAACCTGACCAACATGATGAAACCCCATCTCTACTAAAAATACAAAAATTAGCCAGGCATGGTGGCGAGCACCTGTAATCCCTGCTACTCAGGAGGCTGAGACAGTAGAATTATTTGAACATGGGAGGCAGAGTTTGCAGTGAACCAAGATTGAGGCATTGCACTCCAGCCTGGGCACCAAAGAACAAAACTTTGTCTCAGAAGAAAACAAACAAATAAAAAATACGTCCATCCGGGAGAAGATAGCTGGGAAGCAGCCAGCCCAGTGCCAGTCTCATAAACAAGGATAACAACTGCGTAACTTGCCTGCAACCTACTTGCTATTTTTAGGACATTCTACTTAAGTAATTAAAGAACTGATCTGGTTCCTCTAAAACTGGTTTAAGAATATCTAAATTCTATTTCTAATCTTATTATAAAAAGCAATAAATTACTAAAGAAATTCAATGGGCCCCATGTCTCTTTCTTATACTCACTGCAAAATCATTAGGAAAAATAACTCTTTTTTTTGTTGTTACAGATTCTTTTTTGTGTGATGAAGAGTTTGACCATATCCTTTAAGCCAAAGAATATGTGTGGTCAAAAATATGTATGTGCACATAGGCTGTTGTGGAAAATCTAAAACATGGACTGTCATTATTAACTATACTATGCAATATTTGCTAAAATTCCAAAATAGTAGCTAATTATTTCTGTTTTTCTGATATTTTCCCCTTTTTCTTTCTTTTGATATTTTTGTCTTCTGCATTCCACTGATATTTTGTTTTTACTTAATAAGGCTTAAGTAAATGCAAAAGTCCAAGGCCTTTCCAATTAATAATATTTCATTTAGTAAGATTACAAGAGAAGCATTTAAAAATATTCACAATTCTGTTTCAAGTAGTCATCTCCAAATATGATTTTATGACTAACTCAAGGCTTCACAGTATCAAAGGGCATTTTAAAATTCTCCAAAATCTCAAATAAAATTTATTTTAATTCAGGTCTATTTCTGGATATTCTTTTAGAAGAACAAGAAATTGTTCAGGCTAGACATGGTGGCCCATGTCTGTAATCACAATAATTTGGGTGGCCAATGCAGGAGGATTGCATTAGCACAGAAGCTCAAGATCAGCCTGGGCAACATAGTGAGACCCTATCTCTATAAAAAATTTTAAAAGAAAAGAAAACAATATTGTCAGGAGTAGTACAACTATAAAGTCTTCAGAAACTACCATTCTAGGTCAGAGATCAGCCAACTGTGGCCCAGGGACCATGTCTTGTCTGTGGTCCAGTTTTATAAGTAAACTATTAAAGGAATACAGCCACAACTATTTGTTTACCTGTTATCTATAGCTGCTTTTCCGCAGAGCTGAATAGTGGAAACAGAGTATATCCTGCAAAATCTAAAATACTTTCTGGCCCTCTACCAAAAATGTTTGTCAATCTATGCTCTAAAAAAATTGTGTCTGTTAATAAACATTTAAATTGAACTCTAAAACTGATTTGCCAATTTTTTGAGAAACTGAATAAAGAATAAAGGTAATAAGCCATCATGCCCAGCCATCTTTCTTGATTGTACATTTCCCTGGTTACTACAAACCTTTGACTGTTTTTCAGAACTCCTACAAAGTTGATTTAGACTACTACTTCTTTTTGTGTAGATACAAATGCTTGGAGCTACCAAGTCTGCCATTTTGCTGATGTCTTCCTGTTATTTTTATTTTATTATTTTCTTAGAGACAGGGTCTTGCTCTTGTCACATAGGATGGAATGCAGTGATGCAATCATGGCTCACTGCCAGAATTAGTATCCTAAACTCAAGCAAACTCTTGCCTCAGCATCACAAGTAGGTGGGACTACAGCCACATGCCATCACACCCACCTGATTTTCTGTTTTTTGTAGAAATTGAGTCTTACTCAGTTGCCATGCTTGTCTCAAACTCCTCGCCTCACAGGCTTCTCTTGCCTCAGCCTCTTGATTAGCTGAGGTTAAGAACGCACATCACCACGACTAGCGAATTATTTTCTGTACAGAAAATGTCTCACATGTTGCCTAGGTCAGTGTCAAACACTTGGGCTCAAGCAATCTTTTTGCCTCAGTCTGCTGAGAACCTGGCTCCAGGCACACAAACCATGCCCAGCTAATTTTCAAAAGTTTTTGTAGAAATGAGGGCTCACTATGTTGTCCATACTGCTCTTGAACTCCTGGTCTCAAGTGATTCTCCTGCTTCAGCCTCCCAAAATGCCACATTGCAGGCATAGCCACTGTATCTGGCCTTTTTTTTTTTTTTTTTTTGCTATTTTGTCACAATTATATACAAAGTAATCT
>NW_016820530.1:0-835 GCF_001698545.2 Rhinopithecus bieti | reverse complement strand
AAAAAGTCACTGTGCAAGACACTGGCTCAGAAATAACCTGAGAAGACCTGAAGTTTACTCTTCAGGCTGATCCTTGGCACAGAGACAGCCCATAGCAATTCAAAACAATTTTTTTTTTTTTTTTAAATAGCAAGATACACGCACACACACACACACACACACACCCCAAAGGGGAAAGGGGGTAATTTGATTTCCAGAGTTACCTCATTATTATATTCTAATGTCCAGTTTTAGCCAAAAAAATAACAAGACATATTGAAAAACATGAAAGTATAACCTATTAACAAAAACAACAGAAACTGACACTAAACAGGACCAGAGGGTGAACATGCTAACAACTGACAAAGATACTCAGTAAGGCATGGAGAATGTGAATGTCAGGAAAATGATAATGAATAAAATAGAAATAACAAAAATTGATAGAAAAAAAAACTAAAAATAAACCAAAAGAAATTCTAAAGCTAAAAAGTATTAAAATAAAAATTCACAAGGATTCAAAGATAGGTTTGAACAGGCAGAAGAAAGGGTTAGCAAACTTTAAAGATAGGGCAATGGAAACTGCTGAGGCCAAGGAACAGAAAGAAAACAGATTAAAGAAAAGTGAACAGAGTCTAAGGAGCCTGTGGGATGCCTCAAGCAGGCAACATACTCATTATAGAAGTTCCAGAAGGAGAAGAGAGGAAGAAAGGGGCAGAGAGATAATTATGTTCTTCCTGCTTTGTACATAAAATGCAGTGGTTCCCTTTTTTTCATTGTTGAAATTGCTAAAAAAAAAAAAAAGAAAAGAAAAGAAAAATGACATTTTGATATTTTAGTGATTTCCCTTTAGTTGCCA
>NW_016820529.1:0-1173 GCF_001698545.2 Rhinopithecus bieti | reverse complement strand
CTATCCCACAGATATGTCCTATATTCCCCCCTACTCTGCTTCCATTTTAGACTGATCCTGCGGCCTTATTTCATCTCTCTTCCCTGAATCCTTGGGTCCGTTGGAAGGCTCTGTCTTCTCCTGCCATAGGCTTTTGGAAGAAGTCTTTGGAGGTGGGTAATTGTGGAGCTCCTACACATTGGAAACCCACACTTGGATCAGTATTTTACTCCCCAGTTAAAAGCTCATTCACAGCACCTGGAATCAACTTTGTGAGAAGCCATGTTGGAGAAGGCTCCCAGAGCTCATGGGGAGTTCTCTGGTGGTCCTTGCAGTCCATAGGCAGAGGCTGAATTCAAATAGACTCAAGCAGTCACAAGACCTCACCACTGTCTTTCTCAAGTCCTTCTGTACCTAGCTTCTGCAAAAGAGCTCATCTCATCCTCTTCAAGTGTGTTATTAATTTACCTCTGGTACAATTAAGTATGTAAAGTACTTAGTTATTTCTCCCGGGCCCTAGTCACAAGTCCTCTTTAGCCCCAGGTTCCAGAGGAGGAAATGAGAATGAATTAGAAAAGCCTGCATGACGATGAACAAAGGAACCCTTGCTCTTCCAGACAAGGAAACCAGCTTTTCCTTTGCATGGACCATTCAGTAATTGAAACTGCTCCTTTGAGTCTTAAAACCTTGGCCGGGCACAGTGGCTCACACCTGTAATCCCAGCACTTTAGGAGGCTGAGGTGGGAGGATCACTTGAGGTCAGAAGTTTGAGACCAACCTGGCCAGTGTAGCAAGATCCTGTCTCCTTTTATCTTTAAAACAAAATAAATTAGCCAGTTGTGGTGGTGCATGCCTGTGGTCCCAGCCACTCAGGAGGCTGGGGCTGGAGGATCATTTGAGCCTAGGTGTCAAGGCTGCAGTGAGCTGTTATTACCCCACTGCACACCAGCTTGGGGGACAGAATGAGACTCCATCTCTAAAAAAGCAAACAAACAAAAAAATCCCTCAAAACCCCAACTCTGTTGACCATGATCCAACCCAGCTGCCCAAGCCTTGGGACCCTCTGGCAGAAATCACTGTCCTTCTTTCAGTCCTCCCTCCCTCCTCTCTCCTTCCCCTGTATTCTCCTTTCCTTTTCTTTCATGTAGGCAATAGTGGTCTTGGCTTCAGCCTTTTCCAAGGCATAATTTACTG
>NW_016820528.1:5552-7929 GCF_001698545.2 Rhinopithecus bieti | reverse complement strand
GTCGTCTCTCGGGGGTGGGGCCTAGTGTCAGGGGTGGGGTGAGGCCCTTACCCGGCCGAGTGGCCCGGCAGGACCCTCAGGATGTGCGCCTCCTTGTGGCCGGCCACACCTTCCAAGCGGCAGCCCCGGACCAAGGCTGGGGTACGCGGCCGCCACTCAAGCGTGCGGCCCATGTCCTGGCTGGCTTCCAGCATGCAGAAGGACAGTGACCCCTGGGCTGCGGAGACACGCGCACCTCAGTGCCTTCCCCAGCAGCCCTGCACCTAACAGAGCCTCACCCTCACCCACAGCCAAAGGTAGCGGTGGTGGGGTAGGCAGGACGGTGCTGCAGAGGTGGAGAGGCATCCCAGGTTGGAACATCCTTTCCACCACTTACCTGCCAAGTGACCCTGTGCAAGTCCCCGGGCCTCCGTTTCATCTGTCAACACAGGGTTAACATAAGGGATGAGCCCATGACACATGTTAGGGTGCAGCCCCGAAACCACCCAGCAAGACCTGAAATGATAGATTGATCTGTGTACATGTAAGTGTTTATTGTCACCTCCCTCGTCACAGTATCAGCTCTAGGAGGGCAGGGCCTGAGTGTGTCCCCACAGTGTCCCCAAGTGCCTAGCATAATAGGGCTTTGGCACATAGTAGATGCACAGTGAATCATGAAAATGCCGGGGTTTTTTAGGTCAAAACTGGCATTTCACATGTTTCGATGTGATATTTGGTGGAGGAGCCATCACTGTGTCAAGGCAGCACTGGTTTGCGGCATGTGACCTGTGGCACTTTGTGTCCCTTCTTGCATCTTGGTGTCCAAGTCTGAGGTGTGGGCCAGAGAAGCTCAGATTCCTCCTAAGCAGTGTCATGAGCCCAGAGAGGTTGCTGGGGAAACTGACCTTGGCCCAGTCGGAGGAGGACGCTCTGGGGTCATCCAGCTCGGCAGCAGAGGCGATGGGGCCCCTCTCAGCTGCCCACTCGAGGATCTGGGTCTTGGGGAAGGATGGCAGCTCTGTGGTGTTGACTCCCGGGGCTCTTGGAAGGTGACCAGGTTGGGATTCTGGGGAGGCATGTGGAGGCTCAGAATGCTGTTCCTGGCCCTGTGTCCCCTCTACCCCACATAGGAGGTCAGGAAGTAATTTGTGGAGTCAGCCCATTGGCTGAGAGAAAGACGCCAGAGCTGAGAATGCTGTCTAGTGGGTCTGCAGTCAGCCCAGAACCCCTAGCAGTCAGATCAACCCCTTCTCCCTTCCATACCTGGGGGGCCGGATGAACACACCACCTTCTTCATCCACCTGTCTAAACATCACCCACCCCTCCAGAGCTGTTCTCATTCAACCCACATCTACACCATCATGCAGCTGTCTCTCCCTACACCCTGAGGCTCTGGATCTCCCTACACTTTGAGGGTCCACAGGGGACAACATCTACCTTGCCCATCATTGCACAGTGCTTGACACATAATAGGCACTGAGAAATATTTGTCTGACTCTGTGCTGGGCCCTGGGCTGGTGAGTGCTTCCTGCTTATGGGAAGAAAGGGAGAAAGGGAGGAAAGAAGAAAGGGATGGATGAATGAATAGATGAATTAAAGACAGATATCAGTGGTCCCTGCCCTAGGGGATATTACCATTCAGAAACTACACATGCATCAAGTCATTTGAAGCAATAGAAGACAGAATTTTATTTAATAAGAAACAAAGGAGCCAGACAGATCTCCTGATTGGACAGGGATGGGGAATCTGGGTGGCTCCAGCATCTCACTGCCTATCCTGCCAGTGCCCCGGAAGAGATGGGGCCGGGGTGAGGAGGAAAGCAGACAGGGAAGACTTCCTGGAAGAGTGACTCTGGAAAGCTGAAGGATTCAGAGGAAGCTGTTGGGACCACTGACTGAGCTCCTTCGTGTATAGTCTCCAGAGCCAGGGCCATTGAGCTGAATGAAGCAGCAGCAGCAGAAAGGCAAAAGGACTTCAGGTTGGATTTAAAATATTTTAATTGTTATTTTTTTTAGAAACGAGGGTCTCACTGTGTTTCCCAGGTTGGTCTCTAACTTCTGGCCTCAAGAGACCCTCCTGGCCAGGCACGGTGGCTCATGCCTATAATCCCAGCACTCTGAGAGGCCGAGGCGGGTGGATCCCCTGAGGTCAGGAGTTCGAGACCAGCCTAGCCAACATAGTATGAAACCCTGTCTCTACTAAAAATACAAAAAATTAGGCAGGCGTGGTGGCAGGTGCCTGTAATCCCAGCTATTCGGGAGGCTGAGGCAGGAGAATTGCTTGAACCCAGGAGGCGAAGGTTGCAGTGAGGCGAGATCAGGCCATTGCACTCCAGCCTGGGCAACAAGAGTGAAACTCCATCTCAAAAAAAAAAAAAAAAAAAAAAAAAAAAAGAAC
>NW_016820528.1:0-3525 GCF_001698545.2 Rhinopithecus bieti | reverse complement strand
AAAAAAAAAAAAAAAAAAAAAAAAAAAGGATGAGCCTGAACTTCATCCATCAAGGATCAAGGTTTATTATTTCTTTTCTTTCTTTTTTTTTTTGAGACGGAGTCTCACTGTCACCAGGCTGGAGTGCAGTGACAGAATCTTGGCTCACTGCAACCTCCGCCTCCCGAGTTCAAGTGATCCTCCTGCCTCAGCTTCCCAAGTAGCTAGGACTACAGGTGTGTACCAACACACCCAGATAATTTTGGTAGTTTTAGTAGAGATTGGGTTTCACCATTTTGGCCAGGATGGTCTCGATCTCTTGACCTCGTGATCTGCCTGCCTCAGCCTCCCAAAGTGCTGGGATTATAGGCGTGAGCCACCGCACCTGGCCCAATTTTTGTATTTTTAGTAGACAGGGTTTCACCATTTTGGCCAGGATGGTCTCGATCTCTTGACCTCGTGATCCGCCTGCCTCAGCCTCCCAAAGTGCTGGGATTATAGGCATGAGCCACCGTGCCTGGTAAGGTTTATTATTTCTACTGAGCACCTGTTGTGTACTGGGCCTTAGGGAGTGTCCTGTGTGTGGAGGCAGCGATCCTCCGCCCTGTCATCCCCACCAACTCTCCTGCTGTCCCTGAGTGACAGCTCTGCTTCCAGCCCACATAAGACAGTCACAATTGCTCTCCCAGTTTGCAGTATTCCTGCTTGTCTTACCATTTTAAAGTACTAAAATCCTGGGGCGTTGTTTTTGGTATAATGCCATTATTTTGATATAAGAATGTGAAGTTGAAATCATTTATGTCTTGAGACGTACCCACTGCATTACAATTTTTAATTGTTCAATGGTGTATACATTTAGAATGTTTTTATAACAACAACAGCAACAACAACAACAACACCTACCTACCATGTAAATAGGGCTTATTAAATCCCAGGACTGTTCTAAGTGCTTTACACATTAACTCATTTAATCCTGGCAACAACCTTAAGAGGTAAATATCATCTTTTTCTTTTGTTTTTTTTTTTGTTTTTTTTTTTTTATTTTGAGATGGAGTCTCGCTCTGTTGCCCAGGCTGGAGTGCAGTGGCACAGCTTTGGCTGACTGCAACCTCTGCCTCCTGGGTCAAGCAATTCTCCTGCGTCAGTGTCCTGAGTAGCTGGGATTACAGGCAAGTGCCACCATGCCTGGCTAATTTTTGTATTTTTAGTAGAGACGGGGTTTCAGCATGTTCGCCAGACTGGTCTTAAACTCTTGACCTCAAATGATCTGCCCACCTCGGCCTCCCAAAGTGCTAGAATTACAGGCATAAGCCACTGCGCCCGACCACCATTCTTATTTTCACTTACAGATGAGGGAACCAAGGCCCTGAGAGGTGAAGTCATTTGCCTTTGATGACACACGAAGTCAGCCAGGGGCTGGGATTCGTGCAGAGACAGGCCTGTGCTCTGACGTTTTTCTTTTCTTTTTTTTTTTTGAGATGGAGTTTCACTCTTCCTGCCCAGGCTGGAGTTCAGTGGTGCCGTCTTGGCTCACTGTAACCTCCACCTCCCGGGTTCAAGTGATTCTCCTGCCTCAGCCTCCCAAGTAGCTGGGACTACAGGTGCATGCCACCACGCCCAGCTAATTTTTGTATTTTTAGTAAAGATGGGGTTTTGTCATGTTGGCCAGGATGGGCTCAAACTCCTGACCTCAGGTGATCCGCCCGCCTTGGCCTCCCAAAGTGCTAGGATTATAGGCATGAGCCACCGCACCCAGCCACTCTCACATTTTTCTACACATTTTTGTGTAGCACATCCTTCCCCAGCACATTTTTCTACACCTTATTCCCAAGAAGAAAAAGAACACAGTGATCCACAGGGCAGTGTCTATTGAAAGAATGACCTCAAAGGCTTTCTGAACTAGTGGCATGTGAACAGGTGAGTGCTGAGACTAAGACAGGTAGGCCGGGAGCGGTGGCTCACACCTGTAATCCCAGCACTTTGGGAGGCTGAGGTGGGCGGATCACCTGAGTTTGGGAGTTCAAGACCAACCTGACCAACATGGGGAAGCCCCGTCTCTACTAAAAATACTAAGGCACATGCCTGTAATCCCAGCTACTCGGGAGGCTGAGGCAGGAGAATCGCTTGAACCCCAGGAGGTGCAGGTTGCAGTGAGACAAGATTCCGCCATTGAACTCCAGCCTGGGCAACAAGAGTGAAACTCCACCTAAGAAAAAAAAAAAAAAAAAGACAAGTAAGCCTCAGAAGCCCTGCCACCACCTCACAAGGACAAAGACAAATGTAGTTTGCTGAAACACAGACTCCCAGTGCTCTCATACAAAAGCTGCCAGTCTAAAAGATGATCCAAAAGCTCTCTTCAGAGTTATGAAAAAGGGGAAGGATATTTCAAGATGAAGACACCAGTGGAAAGTTTTGAGATTTAACTTCTAATCATCTTGTCATTTCCCCACCGGACGTCACAAAGCCAGAGACAGTGTTTCAGCCACTGGAAAAATTTGCCCAGAAATATTTCTGTTACTCAATAATGATATCATCATTACTCTTTGCTTTTAAGTTTCCTCTTTAAAACACAAAAAGAATAAATAATAGCATTTCATTTTCAATGTGTCACAAATATTGTGTTTCTTTCTTTTTTTAAGGCTCCTCAAGTGAAGCAGTGAGAGTGGAGAAGGAACAAAGCAATTTGTAATTGGTTGTGATCAATTACTTGTAAACACTCACAAAATTATTTTTTTCATTTTAGTGTGCCATTTAGGTTTTTTTTTATTTATTATTATTTTTTGAGATGGAGTCTTGCTCTGTTGCCATGCTGGAGTGCAATGGCACAATCTCGGCTCACTGCACCCTCCACCTCCTGGGGTTCAGGGATTCTCCTGCCTCAGCCACCTGAGTAGCTGGGACTACAGGCGTGCACCACCATGCCCAGCTAATTTTTGTGTTTTTTTTTTTGAGATGGAATCTTGCTCTGTCGCCCAGGCTAAAGTGCAGCGATCTCTGCTTACCGCAACCTCCACCTCCTGGGTTCAAGCGATTCTCCTGTCTCAGACTCCTGAGTAACTGAGATTACAGGCACTCACCACTGCACCCGGCTAGTTTTTGTATTTTTAGTAGAGACGGGGTTTCTTCATCTTGGCCAGGCTGGTCTCAAACTCCTGACCTCATGATCCATGTGCCTCGGCATCCCAAAGTGCTGGGATTACAGGCATGTGCCACCGTGCCCAGCCTAATTTTTGTATTTTTAATGGAGAAGGGGTTTCACCATTTTGGCCAGGATAGTAGTCTTCATCTCTTGACCTGTGATCTGCCTGCCTCAGCCTCCCAAAGTGCTGGGATTATAGGCATAAGCCACTGTACCCACTTAGGTTCGTTATTTTTAAATAATTATTTTATGCTAATTTATGGAATAAGATATGTTTCAAATTTATGTTTGTATAAGTTCATGTTTTGATTAATGTTTTCTAGTGGGTTTATAAATTTTGGTTTTCCAAATATATTGTTTCATCATCTTTGAATATATATATATAAAATACGTATTATATATATATA
>NW_016820527.1:0-1231 GCF_001698545.2 Rhinopithecus bieti | reverse complement strand
TTATTATTATTTTTTTAGGTAGCTGGTTTCATATGGTTTCAGATAGACAGGTGTTTGTCTAGTTTGAGTTGGTTTTGGTATTACTGTGTCAGATTATTTGACAACATTAATTCAACATATACTAGCACCTTGTTTCAGGATCTCTTTTGGTTGTTGTCGGGGGTATAGAGATAAGTGAGATCAGATCTCTGCCCTCAAGGAGGTAATGATCTAAAAGAAATAACAGGCATACATCCATGTAGCTTAATAGCAAATGTGTCTAAGTCAGTTTGGGTTGCCATAACAGAATGCCACAGATTGGGTGATTTAAACAACAAAAATTTATTTCTCACAGTTGTAGGGGCTGAAAGTCTGAAATCAGGGTGCTAGCATGTCTGAATTCCTGGTAAAAGCCCTCTTTCTGGTTTATAGATAGCCGTGTTATTGTACCTTCACACAGCAGAGAACAGAGAGGGAGAAAGTAAGTCCTCTCATGTCTTTTTCTAAGGATACTTATCCCATTCATGATTACTCTACCCTCATGACCCAGTTACCTTTCAAAGGCCTACCTCCTAAATAACATCACATTGGGATTTGGAATCTCAACATATGAATTTTGAAGGGACACAAGCATCCAGTCCTTAGCAAAATCCTAAAGTAGAGATGGATGCAAAATTTTGTGGAAGCGTAGAGGAAGTCCACTGAATTTGAATTATGTAACTGCTGCCAAAGTATATCCTGAGAAAACTGTTTTTACCCAGAATGGAAAGTTTATACTCTCTATAACTTGTGGTGCAACACTAAAAATTTTGGTTTCTAACATTTTGGGGGGACTGTGGTAAAATGACTCCTTGTGAAGCAAATGTTTCTTCATCAGAATTGAGGCTTCTGAGTAAAAGAAAGCAAAGTGGGCATACAAAATATTTAATAAATTATTTCTTCATTATTTCAACACATTTTCATTGATTGCCCAGAGGCCTACTTTATGCCACACTTAAGGAATACAAAGATGAATGAAACCCCATTGTATTGATGCAGGATGTTTTCTTTTTCTTTTCTCTTTTCCTTTCCTTTCCCTTTCCCTTTCCCTTTCCCTTTCCCTTTCCCTTTCCCTTTCCCTTTCCCTTTCCCTTTCCTTTCTTTTCTTTTCTTTTCTTTTCTTTTCTTTTCTTTTCTTTTCTTTTTCTTTCTTTCTTTCTTTCTTTCTTTCTTTCTTTCTTTCTTTCTTTCTTTCTTTCTTTTCTTTCTTTCT
>NW_016820526.1:7024-8320 GCF_001698545.2 Rhinopithecus bieti | reverse complement strand
GCATAGAGTAGACCTTCAATAAAATATATATGTTAATGAAGATTATACTTTCAAATGAAAGTAATATTTGCTGGTTTGTTTTTAAACAGATAGCCATCAGAACTCAATGTAACCGCATGCACTTTCTTGTCGTCATTTGGAATCAGGCTTCTGTCGACTACTACACTAGTCGAGGGGCTTTAGACCTTTCCTCTGAGGAGGGCTGGCATCTCTTCAGGTTTAACAGAGGAGAACTCCTGGACATGGCATGGGAATAATGAAAGAGGCCTTGAAACAACTCATCCCAACATAGCCTCCAACATTTGACTGTCACCTGAGTCTACCAGCAGTTTGACTTTGTTGTACAATACAGCAAGTGATCATCACATTCTTGTTTGAGCAGATCTTTTATTTTGAAACAGATTTTGTAGCTCTAGTCAACTTTCCATTATCCAAACCAGTTTTTTTTTTTTTTTTTTTTTGAGACGGAGTTACGCTCTGTCACCCAGGCTGGAGTGCAGTGGCGTGATCTCTGCTCACTGAAACCTCCGCCTCCTGGGTTCACGCCATTCTCCTGCCTCAGCCTCCCAAGTAGCTGGGGTACAGGCACCCGCCACCATGCCCGGCTAATTTTTTTTTGTATTTTTAGTAGAGATGGGGTTTTACCATGTTAGCCAGGATGGCCTCGATCTGCTGACTTTGTGATCCACCTGCCTCGGCCTCCCAAAGTGCTGGGATTACAGGTTTGACCCACTGCACTTGGCCTATCCAAATCAATATTCTAATGGCTAGTAGCAGTGGTGATAATCCAAAAGAGCAGATAACTGAAAAGTCACTTATATTTAGCTTTGCGCTATTTTTTACCTACCATATTTCATCAGATTTAAGATGCTTCTTCTTTCACAATCTGACGTTATCTGATGTTGGAATAAATGTAATGATCAACTAGCAGCATTTGTTTGTTTATTTGTTTTTAGAGGCAGGATCTTGCTATTTGCTCAGGCTGGTCTCAAACTTTTGGCCTCAAGCAATCCTCCCACTTCAGCCTCCCAGACATAAGCAACTCTGCTCAGCCTTTTTTTTTAATTAAAGGTATATGATATGCCTTAGATTTGATGAAATATTGGTGTTTGAATATATTCAGATCTGAGGTTTTAAAAAATTCATTTCAGGCTGGGCACAGTGGCTCACGTCTGTAATCCCAGCACTTTGGGAGGCCGAGGCGGGCAGACCACGAGGTCAGGAGATCAAGACCATCCTGGCTGACACGATGAAACCCCATCTCTACTAAAAGTACAAAAAAAAATTAGCCGGGCG
>NW_016820526.1:0-6929 GCF_001698545.2 Rhinopithecus bieti | reverse complement strand
CCCAGACATAAGCAACTCTGCTCAGCCTTTTTTTTTAATTAAAGGTATATGATATGCCTTAGATTTGATGAAATATTGGTGTTTGAATATATTCAGATCTGAGGTTTTAAAAAATTCATTTCAGGCTGGGCACAGTGGCTCACGTCTGTAATCCCAGCACTTTGGGAGGCCGAGGCGGGCAGACCACGAGGTCAGGAGATCAAGACCATCCTGGCTGACACGATGAAACCCCATCTCTACTAAAAGTACAAAAAAAAATTAGCCGGGCGTGGTGGCGGGTGCCTGTAGTACCAGCTACTCGGGAGGCTGAGGCAGGAGAATGGGGTGAACACAGGAGGTGGAGCTTGCAGTGAGCTGAGATCGAGCTGCTGCATTCCAGCCTGGGCAACACAGCGAGACTCTTGTCTCAAAAAAAAAAAAAAAATTCATTTCAAATACTGGAGATAAATTCTGAAGAGCTTATGAAAAACTAGAAAGTAAACTGCTTCCCTACCTTGAGCAGCTTAAGTACCACTGCCTCCTTGACATCATCCCAGTACTACATTCTGCCTCTGAACATCCATACCTCTTTGGTTGTGCTTATCTTAGGGAAGATACCACATATAACACTGTATTTCTATGTTTCCCTCTTTCCTAGTAGAGTATAAGTCCTTTGAAATAATTCTAACTTTTGTGTCCTGTGCTGCAACCAGCATAGCAGAACATGTGAGTTCCTACTACCTACCAGGCATTTCATGGGCATAGAAACTACACAAAAATTATTCAGTGATATCCACAAGGAACCTTGTCTGTGAGAAAATGTTACTTACATAAATTGTGTAAGTACCGTATCTATAAATATCACCTATCACTTGCTAGTTTTTCATAAGTAAGCTCCTCAGAATTTATCTCCAGTATTTGAAATGATTTTTTTAAAACCTTGGATCACATCTCAAACACACTCATATTTCATCAAATCTAAGACATATTATATACCTTTATTTTTTATTTACTTATTTTTTGAGATTGAGTTTTGTTCTTGTTGCCCAGGCTGAAGTGCAATGGCATGATCTAGGCTCACTGCAGCCTCCACCTCCCGGGTTCAAGTGATTCTCCTGCCTCAGCCTCCCAAGTAGCTGGAATTACAGGCATGCGCCATCATGCCTAGCTAATTTTGTACTTTTTTTGTGTGTTTTTAGTAGAGACAGGGTTTCACTATGTTGGTTAGGCTGGTCTCGAACTGCTGACCTCAGGTGATTCACCCATCTTGCCCTCCCAAAGTGCTGGGATTATAGGTGTGAGCCACCATACCCGGCTATATCATATACCTTCAATTTTTAAAAAAAGGCTGAGCACAGTCGCTTATGTCTGGTTGGCTGAGGTGGGAGGATCGCTTGAGGCCAGGAGTTTGAGACCAGCCTGGGCAACATAACAAGATCCTATCTCTAGAAGAGAGAACATCTAAATTCTATCTTAGAGGACTAAGAAAGGGGACACGACACCAGAATTGGACTTGTAGGATGGGTAGAAGTTAGAATGTGGAGCAGGATAAGATGGAAGAACAGTCTAAGTGGACACACTAGCACAGGCAGAGAAAGAGGCAATAATGAGCAAAGCATGTTCAAGAAACAAATGGTATATCACAAAGACAGTATAATACACATTAGCAGTAGGGTGGGTAAGGAGAAGGAAGATAGGATTAGAAGGTAAGCTGGAATCAGATATGAAGGGCCTTGTATATCAAACTAAGGAGCTTTGATTCTGCAAGCAATGATGAGCCACTAAAGATTTCAGAAAGACAACTATTCATTATAGTTGTCAGAAAGACAACTATGTCATAATAGACAAATAGGTTAGAAGAATAGGGTAGCAGACACTGTATGTTAGCTTAAACTCAAGACCTGTTCCCAACCCCTTACCCTTTGCCTTCCTCACCACGGGAAAATAAACACGATTTCCCTATTCCCTATCTTCCTTAGGCTAAGTGTGTGGCTATATGACAAGTACTGGTTGAGATATACACAGAGGTCTTCTGAGGAGATTCTAAGAAAGCATTTACTTTTCTGATAAAAGGGAGTCAGAAGCATCTTGTGTACATTTTTATCTGCTATTTCCTACTTTGAATGTGTATCTGCTCTCTGGAGGTACAGCAGACATCTTGTGACCATGAGGTGACAAACCAGCATGCTGTAGAGGACAGAGTGGAAAGAGAAAAAGTCTACGTCCTTAATAGCACCGATGAGCCACTGTCCCAACCCTATACTGCCTAATTCTAGGCTATAAATAGGGCTTTTTCTTTTTTTTTTTTTGCTTAAGCTAATATTAAGTACTTGTTTAACTAGTTTACTGTCACCTGTAAACAGAACATATTCTAAAATGAGAGAGAGCAAGATTGATAGTGAGCAAATTAGCCTGAAGGCTACCACAGTAACCCAGAAAAGTGATGATGATGACTTGAGGGAGAGTAATTATAGGATTAGAGAAGGTAGAATAGATTTGAAGGAGTGGGAGGTAGAGACAATTTTGTTTTAGGCATATTGACATTGGCATATCTATGAGATGTGAATATAACTAATAAGTAGAAATAAAGGTCTACAGCACTAGATAGCTATGGGGGTTGAAGATACGAATAACAAAACAAATGGTGGCTGAAGCCAGCGAGGTCTGTTAAATGAAAATGAGAGCGCATATAGAATGAGAAAATAATAGGACTAGGGATGAAACTTGAGCAGCCTCAGCATTTAAGGGATTCAGAGCAAGAGAAAAAAAAATGAAGAATAACAAAAGCAGGAAAAATAGAAAGCAAATGGTAAGTGAGTTTCATGGAGAGAGTGGTGAAGAGTCAATAATGACATAAAAATTCAAGTAGGGGCTGGGTGCAGTGGCTCACGTCTGTAATCTCAACACTGTGGGAGGCTGAGTCAGGCACAGGCTTGAGCTCAGGAGTTCGAGACCAGCCTGGACAACATGGTGAAGTCCTGTCTCTACCAAAAATACAAAAAATTAGGCATGGTGGCGGGTGCCTTAGTCCCAGCTACTCGGGAGGGTAAGATGGGAGGACTGCTTGATCCTGGGAGGTGGAGGTTGCAGTGAGCTGTGCTTGTGCCACTGCACTCCAGCTTGAGCAACAGAGCAAGACCCCATCTCAAAAAAATTTAAGCAGGTATGGAGGCCAGAATGTCACAAGGCAGAGAGGACTTGAAAGTAGGGGAAAAGGGGATAATATTTACTTTTGTCAAAAAGTAACAATTACTTTTTAAAGAAGTATAACAATTATAGGAAGGAGAGAGAAAAAATAGTTCAAGGGGAGAGGTCGAGTTAAGGAAAGGTTTTGTCTTGTTTTTGTTGATTTAAGACAGAGAACACCTGCAGCTATGTAGAAGTGGAGGAAAAGAAACTAGTAAAAAGAGAAACCAAAGACTGGAGATTAAACAGGGTGGAATATGGTCTTAGATGTGAAGGAATGAGATCAAGAACACAAAGAGAAGCATGTCTTAGGAAAGGGGGATGCATGGCTGAAAAGAGGTAAGTCTTGAAGGTAGATGGGAAGAAGTTGGGAATGGTCATGTCTAATAATTTACTTCTTTCTCTATGAAACAGGAGGCACAGTCAACTTTGACAGTTATAAGAGGTTTGAGGAGAATAAAAGGTTTGTAATACCTCTTCTAGGGGAACACAATAGTAAACCACTCAGGAACCAGTAGAAGGACTGCCAAGCAGTATTAGGAAGCCTGTGTAGCATACGGCCCTCTCAAATAGTTAGAGATGTTTTCAGATATTTAAGAGGAATTAATATTAACAAAACCAAGAGACAAAGCCAAGCTTAAGCCCCATAAAACATGGATATTTTATTCCAGCTCTAGGAAACGGAAAAAAAAAAACAGAGGGAAACACATCTTTCCACACACCATTCTAATTTAACTGACATTAGTCTGGGAAAGCTAGAGCAGAAATATATGTTTATATGTATAAATATGTATGTCTTTATACATACATATATGTATGTATATGTATGAGATTTTAATCTCACTGGAGTTCATGTCTTCATTTTTTTTTTTTTAAATGCCCTTAAAGGTCACCAAATGCAAGCTAATACTTCTACCTAAGTCTCCTCATCGATCATTTAATATTGTTTGCATTGCATTCAGTTTGTCTGTTAACCACTTATGTAACTTATCAAATTGCACATTTGGATATGTAAGGGAAAAACTTGGTTTAAGTAATACTCTATGTATCAGTTACCCATTAGGTGATTTTTTTCATCATTATTTGCAACGTCACACATCTTGTAGTTTTCTATGTAGTCTCTGTATGCAGTCTACTTCAGCTTCTAGTGCTGTACATATCTATATCTTCTGGGTGGGACTGCCCGTGATCCATGAGCTTGGGGTCAGGCATAAACTGTGTTGCACCTGATAAAGTATTAAAATGAAAAAAAAAAATTAGTCACTTAACAAATTTATTTTTGATACTGGGAAGACAGCAGTGAACAAACCAGATAAAAATCTCTGGTGACATAGACCTAACATTTGAGTTAGGTGAGACAAACTAATTAAATATATATCAGATGGTGGTTAAGTGCTATGTGAAAAAATGAAACAAGGAGGGATATATGGAGTGCTTAGGTGATTTGTAATTTTAAATAGAGCAGCCAGGGAAAGCCTTCCAAAAAGGTGATATATGAGCTGAGAACTGAAGGAGGTGAGGGTGTGCACCCTATAGAGACCAGCAGGCAATGCCTTCCAGGATGAGCAGACAGCAAGTGTAATGGACCTGAGGTATATCTGAGGAACCAATATGGCTGGAACAGAGTAGACAAATGTGGTGTATGTAGGGGTGGCGGCAAGGCAGTGAGAGAGAGAATGATAGGAGATGTCATCAAAAAGACAATGGATAGCTAGGTCACATAGGGCCATGGTAAAGATTTTGGCTTTAAGTGAGATGAGAAGCTACTGGACAATTTTGAGTAGAGGAGTGAGTGATGCTATGTTTTTAAAAAGATCACTCTTGGCTACGGGGAAAAGAAACTACAGGGAAACAAAGGATAGCAGCAGGGAGACCAGTTAGAAAGCAATTACAGTACTCCAAAAGACATGCTGAGGGCTTTAGTTACAATGGTAGCAGTAGAAGTGGTGAAAAGGTACCAGATTCTGGATAATGTTGAAGGCAGAATGGACAAGATTTCCTAAATGGATTGACTATGTCTTATGAGCGAGACTCTTCAACTTGAGAAACTGGAAGAATGGAGGTGACATTTACTGAGATAGAGGAAAATGTGGGAGAAGCAGGTTTAGGGGAAAACAAATGAATCGTTAAGTGTTGGATGTGTTAAATTTGAATTGCTTACTTAACATCTGAGTACAAATGAGTCTTTTGGGTTAAGATTAGGAGATGTTAAAAAGGTTAGGAGAATTGTAGGAAAGAAGACTAAGGTGGAAAGCCAGTGAATGAGGTAAGAGAACCAAGAGCAAGAGATAATCCCACAGGCCAAGTGAAGATATTGTTTGAAGGAGGAAGGAATTTAACCTGTGTCAAAGGTTACTAATGGATTGCATAAGACGGAGATTGAGAATCAACTCCTGGATTTGGCAAAGTGTGGATCACTGGTGAACCTGACAAGCTTCCTGTGTCCCCGGCAAGCAGCTAAGTTATTTTCATGCATTATCTCATAATCCCACCATGAAGTAGATACTATTTTTACATTGTCCTTATTTTACAGATAAGAAAATCTTAATTTGGAGAGGTTAAGTAACTTGACCAAAGTCATTTGGCTGATAAGTGGTGGAGCCAGGAATGAATCCACATTTGTCTGACCCCAACATAACAACCCAGGCTCTTCTTTAAAATGATGTTTATAGCAGTAAAAATCTCATACAATTAGTTTTAGTACTAAACAAGGTAATGCACACAAACTGCTGCATATAATACTTTGTGCATGGTAAGTAGGCAAGAGACAACTATTTTATATTTATTTTGTGACATAATACTACAAACATTTTTTCAGAAATTTGTTTTATTTTAAATACGTTCAAAATAGGATTCATTTTAAAATTAATTTTATTACATTTGGGAACCATACCTTTTCTGCATAAAAGAATTGTTTCCAGTTTTATAACGAAAACAAAGGAGAGAAATTGGAATACAATGATTTATCTTACACCTATCTTTTCTAAAATGTATTTTACAGTGTGACACACCTATGTGTAACTTCATCACCAAATATATTAACAAAACAACCAGATTCATAAGTAATTAGTATTCATGATGGTACAGGTAATGCAGCTCTCCACAGAATAAATTCTTAACCTCTTGTCTCTTTGGGGGTATGTTATAGAACTCATGTAATCTATTAACTTGGATGAGGAAAATTTGTCATTATTTTCACTTACTTCTGACTTAAATGGACATTTTCTTCAATAATGAATACAGGCAACAAAACACGATAGTATCAGCAGTGCCTTAGATTTCTTTGTCACCAACAGAAATCACAGGTACCTTATTACATTATAGTTGCAGATTATCTCAAAATATTCACACTCACCGCTACTTAAAAATTAAAAGTCATTAGACCTATTGTTAGATGCTGTTGTTTAATACACTTAAGGAAGTTCATACATTACTAAGTGTTTTACTTTCTGCATTTGAAAACATTCTGAGAAGAGTTTGTAGCAAAAAAAAACAGGAATCCACTGGTGGTTCTGCTGTATCTCTACTGCCATCTGGTGGGTACCATTGCTCAGTACAAGTGAAAAGAATGGTGCAACAAGTTTTTTTATCAAGCAGAAAACACTAGGCATGTGACAAATAATTATTTTATGTAAATCTCAATGTGTCAAAGTTGCTTAACAGTGTTCATCAACTAAGTTATTTAGCACTTCTAAATACTTCCTTAATTTATATTCTTGTTCAAAGTTTGGTGAAAGATCCAGCTTACCCCAATTTCCTGAATT
>NW_016820525.1:0-683 GCF_001698545.2 Rhinopithecus bieti | reverse complement strand
TTTTTTTTTTTTGAGACAGCGTCTCACTCTGTTGCCCAGGTTGGAGTGCCGTGGTGCGATCTCAGCTCACTGTAAGCTCCTCCTCCCGGGTTCACGCCATTCTCGTGCCTCAGCCTCCTGAGTAGCTGAGATTACAGGCGCCTGCCACCATGCCCGGCTAATTTTGTTTCTGTATTTTAGTAGAGACGGGGTTTCACCGTGTTAGCCAGGATGGTCTCGATCTCTTGACCTCATGATCCGCCCACCTTGGCCTCCCAAAGTGCTGGGATTACAGGCGTGAGCGGGATTACAGGCGTGAGCCACCACGCCCGGCCTATTATTACTGTTTTTTGAGCTAAGAGTCACACTCTGTTGCCCAAGCTGGAGTGCAGTGGCATGATCTCGGCTCACTGCAACCTCTGCCTCCTGGGTTCAAGTGATTCTCCTGCCTCAGGCTCCTGAGCAGCTGGGATTACAGGCACCCGCCACACACCCGGCATATTTTTGTATTTTTAGTGGAGACGGGATTTCACCATGTTGGCCAGGCTGGTCTTGAATCCTGACATTAAGTGATACATCCGCCTAGGCCTCCCATAGTGCTGGGGTTACAGGCATGGGCCACGGTGCCCAGCCTAAAAATCTTATTTTAAAATATCAGTATTAAAAATATGCTAGAGGCGGCCGGGCACGGTGGCTCAAGCCTG
>NW_016820524.1:0-1171 GCF_001698545.2 Rhinopithecus bieti | reverse complement strand
CAGACTTGAGAAAATACAGATTTCTGGGCTGTGGCAGGTGGAATTCTGATGGCTCTCAAAATTCCTGCCTCTTTTAGGGAAAAGAGACTTTAGGGGGGTTTTGTTTGTTTGTTTGTTTTTAAGTAGGACATTACTCTAAACAAACCTATCTCTGTTAGGGAAAATATTCCTGCCTCTCAAAATTTCTGCCTCTTTTAGGGATGAAAGACAAAGGAAAAGGAAGAAAGGAGGAAAGAAAAAAGGAAAGAAAAATTCCTGCCTCCTGGTGTACACAGCCAGAAGAGTTCCCTCCCCTTCAATGTGACCAAGATCTGTGAAAATAATGAGTCCTATGATTCATAATATATATGGCATATATTTCAATTCAGTCAGTTCTTTAAGTCCCCGGGAAATTTTTATATTTGTCTTAGTCCCTTAAAACTGCTCTAACAAAACACCTGAGACTGGGTGATTCACAAAGAGCAGAAGTTTATTTTCTCAGTTTTGGAGGTTGGGAAGAACAAGATCAAGACTCCAGCAGATACAGTGTCTAGTGAGGGCCTGGTCTCTGCTTCCAAGATGGTACCTTGAATGCTGCTTTCTCTGGAGCAGACAAATGCTATGAGGCAGAAGGGACAGATTTACCACCACCCCCAAGCCCTTTTATAAGGCACTAATCTCATGCATGAGGGCTTGCCCTTATGTCTTAATCACTTCTCAAAGGCCCCACTTCTTAGTCCTGTCATCTTGGGAATTAAGTTTTAACACTTGAATTTTGGGAGATACATTCAGGCTATGGCAATACTCTTCATGAAAGGCCTTGTGTATATTTTGCTAGATATATTGTCAGAGTTTTGTTGCTATTGCGAATGGAATCTCTTTTTCTTATTACATTTTCTAATTTGTTATTACTGATGTATGGGAATGCTAATAGTTTTTTAAGTTGATCTTGAATTCAAAAACCTTGCTAACTCTCCTACTGGTCTTAATAACTTATCTGTATACTCTTCTGGATTTTCTGCATAGACAATCATATGGTCTGAAAATACAGGTAGATTTTTTTTTTTCCAATTTAAAAATTTTATTTCCTTCATCTCTTTCTTTTCCTTTCGTGTGTGTGTGTGTGTGTGTGTGTGTGTGTGTGTGAGAGAGAGAGAGAGAGAGAGAGAGAGAGAGAGAGAGAGAGAGAGAG
>NW_016820523.1:0-1505 GCF_001698545.2 Rhinopithecus bieti | reverse complement strand
GGAGGTTGCAGTGAGCCGAGATCGTGCCATTGCACTCCAGCCTGGGCAACAAGAGTGAAACTCCATCTCAAAAAATAAAAATAAAAAATAAAGAATGTTGATGAGAAATGATTTGACCTACATGTGCTATGTATGATCAGTGATTGTATGGTGCTATTGTACTAGATGATATCCATATGCTAAAGATTAGAGCTTGTACAGCTTAGCTTAATGGGTAGTCATCATAAACTTCACATACTTGCTTATATTTATAAAATCTAGATTTTGCTGATTGCATCCCATGGTTGCCATTTGATAAGTGCCTCTGTCATCTGTATTGGTAGTTAGAGCTATACGCTTGATCAGATTCAGGCTAGATATTTTTGACAATACTTGATAGATGATAGCATGTGCCTCCATCGAGGTACACATAATGTTTGGCTGTCTTTCCTTTCGTGATACTAATGGCTTATTATGCTCCATGCCTAGATCTAAAATTGTGATATTCAAAATCCACTGTTCATGTAATAGCTGGAATCCTTCAATAAATGTAAGCTCCTCATCTTCTACTGTTTTACAGTAGTGATACAGTTAAAGACAAGACAGGGCCGGGCACGGTGGCTCACGCCTGTAATCCCAACATTTTGGGAGGCTGAGGTGGGCAATTACCTGAGGTCAGGGGTTCAAAACCAGCCTGGCCAACATAGCGAAACCTCGTATCTACTAAAAATACAAAAATTAGCCGAGTATGGTGGTGCGTGCTTGTAGTCCCAGCTACTGTGGAGGCTGAGGTGGGAGAATCACTTGAATCCGGTAGGTGGAGGTTGCAGTGAGCCGAGATCATGCCACTGCACTCCATTCTGGATGACAGAGTGAGACGCCCTCTCAGAAAAAAAAATAAAGGAGGGGGGCCTGGCACAGTGGCTCACACCTGTAATCCCCGCACTTTGGGAGGCTGAGGCAGGCGGACCAACTGAGGTGAGGCGTTCGAGACCAGCCTGGCCAACATAGTGAAACCGTGTCTCCATTAAAAATACAAAAGTTAGCTGGGCATGGTGGTGGGTGCCTGTAATCCCAGATACTCAGGAGGCTGAGGCAGGAGAATCCCTTGAACCCAGGAGGCAGAGGTTGCAGTGAGCCGAGATTGCGTCATTGCACTCCAGCTTGGGCAACAAAAGCGAAATTCCATCTCAAAAAAAAAGAAAAGAAAAGAAAAGAAAATAGTTTTAGGTCAGGCATGGTGGCTCATGCCTGTAATCCCAGCACCCTGGGAGCCCGAGGTGGGTGGATCATCTGAGGTCAGGAGTTCGAAGCCAGCCTGGCCAACATGGTGAAAAACCATCTCTACTAAAAATACAAAAGAAAAAAAAAATTAGTGGGGCGTAGTGGTGGGCACTTGTAATCCCAGCTACTCAGGAGCCTGAGGCAGAAGAATCGCTTGAACTTGGGAGGTGGAGGTTGCAGTGAGCCAAGATCACATCATTGTACTCCAGCCCCTGGAGACAGAGTGTGACTCCGTCTCAAAA
>NW_016820522.1:0-1064 GCF_001698545.2 Rhinopithecus bieti | reverse complement strand
CTCCAAATGGCTCCGAAATGTCCCTTTACAGATTCTCAAAAAGAGTGTTTGCAACCTTCTGAATCAAAAGAAAGATTGATTTCAGTGAAATGAATCCACGCATCACACAGCAGTTTCACAGATAGCGTCTTTCTCATTTTATCTGGAGATATTTCGTTTTCCCAGTAGACCTCAAATGGCTCTCAAATGTCCCTTTGCAGATTCTATAAAAAGAGGATTTCCAACTTACTGAATCAAAAGTAACTTTAAATTCTGTGAGATAAGTCCAGACATCACAAAGCAGATTCACAAATAACTTGTTTACAGCTTTTATGTGAGGGATATTCTGTTTTTACCCGTAGACCTCAATGGGTTTCCAAAGGTCTCTTCACAGATACTACAAACAGATGGTTTCCAACATCATGAATCAAAAGATAGGCTTAACTCTGTGAAATGAATTGCTGCATCACAAGGCCGTTTTACAGATAAAATCTTTTAGTTTTATCTGGGTATATTTGCTTTTCTTCATAGGCCTCTAGGGATCTCAAAATCTCTTTGCAGATTCTGCAAAAAGTGTTTCCAACTGGATGAATCAAAAGCAAGTTTGACTCTGTGAGATGACTCGACATATCACCAGGCATTTTCACAGATAATTTCTTTTATTTTCATCTGGGGATATCCAGTTTTTCCTCATAGGCATCAATAGACTTTCAAATGACCCTTCGCAGATTCTACAAAGAGAATGTTTCCAACCTGCTGAATCAAAAGAAAGGTTTAACTCTGTTAGATGTATCCACATATCGCAAGGCAGTTTTACAGGTTGCTTCTTTCTAGTTTTTATCTGGAAAGATTCACTTTTACCAAATAGGTGTTAATGGACCCCCAAATGTCCCTTTGCAGATTATACAAAAAGAGTGTTTCCAACCTGTTGAATTAAAAGAAAGCTTTAACTCTATGAGATCAATCCACAAATCACCAGGCAGTTTCACACATATCTTTGTCCTAGTTTTTTCCGGAGATATTTGGTTTTCCATGCAGGCCTCAATAATTTCCCAAATGTCCCTTCCTAGATTCTACAAAAAGAG
>NW_016820521.1:0-3332 GCF_001698545.2 Rhinopithecus bieti | reverse complement strand
CGACATCTACCACAAACTTTACTATTTCTCTTTTTCTATCTATGTTTCTATTTATTTTAGAGCCAGGGTCCCACTTTGTCACCTAGGCTGGAGTGCAGTGGTGTCATCACAGCTCACTGCAACCTCAAACTCCTGAGCTCAAGCAATCCTCCTGCCTCAGCCTCCTAACAGATACTACAGGTGCATGCTACCACATTCAGCAATTTTTTTTTTCTTTTTTGTAGAGCTGGGGTCTCACTACATTGACCAGGCTGGTCTCGAACTCCTGGCTTCAAGAGATGCCTCTGTCTCAGCCTCCTGAGTGCTGGGATTACAGGCCTGAGCCACAACACCTGGCTTAGCATTTCTTATGTTCCGATTTCTCTGTAGCAAAGGTAATTTTTCTGTTTGTGTGTTTTTGTTTTTTTGAGACAGAGTCTTGCTCTGTTTCCCAGGCTGGAGTGCAGTGGCATGATCTCGGCTCACTGCAACCTTTGCCTCCCATGTTCAAGTGATTCTCCTGCCTCAGCCTCCTGAATGTCTAGGACTACAGGTGCGTGCCACCACACCCGGCTAATTTTTGGTATTTTTAATAGAGATGGGGTTTCACCATGTTAGCCAGGATGGTCTCGATCTCCTGACCTTGTGATCCGCCCACCTCGGCCTCCCAAAGTGCTGGAATTACAGGGCGTGAGCCACTGTTCCTGTGCAGAAAGGAAATTTTTTTTAAAGAAAACCTTTCCACCTGCAGGTGACTGATTTTATTGAGCCTCTTTTAAAGCTTTTAGTAGCTGTGTGGTATTTCATTGTCTATGCACACTATTTTTTATAACCAGTTACCTATTGATAGGTTTAATTTTATTTTTTACGCTTTTTATTGATGTACAATAACTGTACTATTTACAGGGTACATATGATATTTTGATACATGCATACAGTATACAGTAATCAAATCAGGGTATCTAGGATACCCATCACCTCAGACATTTATTACTTCTTTATGTTGGGAACATTTCAAATCTTCTCTTATACATATGTCATATATATAATAAATTATTGTTAACAGTCATCCTATTGTGCTATTGAATACTAGAATTTATTCCTTTGATCTAGCTGTATTTTGTACCCATTAATGAACCTCTCTTTAACCCCTCACCCTTCTGTTCCCAGGCCCTGCGAAGCACCACTTGACTCACTATCTCCATGAGATCACCTTTCTTTAGTTCCCACATATGAGTGAGAACATGCAATATCTGTCTTTCTGTGCCTGTCTTACTTCTAACACAGTGACCTGCAGTTTTATCCATGTTGTTGTAGATGACAGTGTTTCATTCTTTTTTATGGTTGAATAATATTCCATTGTGTGTGTGTGTGTGTGTGTGTGTGTGTGTGTGTGTGTGTGTATATCACATTTTCTTTATCCATTCATCCACTGATGGACACTTAGGTTACTTCTATATCTTGGCTATGGTAAATAGTCTGTCAGATATTCTGATTTCCTTTCTTTAGGTTATATACCCAGTAGTGGGATTGCTGGGTCATACTGTAGTTCTATCTTTAATTTTCTGAGCAACTTCCATACTGTCTTCCACAGCAGCTACCCTAATTTACATTCCTACAGCAGTGTACTGGTGTTCCCCTTTCTCTGCATCTTCATCAGTATCTGTTGTTTTTTGTCTTTTTGATAATAGCCATTCTAACTGGGGTGCTATGTCTCATTGTGATTTTGATTTGCATTTCCCTGATAATTAGTAATGTTGATCATTTTTGCAGATGACTGTTGGTTACTTCTATGTCTTCTTTTGAGAAATGCTATTCAGATCATTTGCCCATTTTTAATTTGGATTTCTTTCTTTCTTTCTTTCTTTTTTTGTTATTGAGTTCCGTACATATATTCTGGTTGTTAATGCTTTATCGAATAGTTTGCATATATTTTCTCCCACTCTATACACTGTCTCTTCTGTGTTTCCTTTGCTATGCAGAAGGTTTTTGGCTTCATGTAATCCTATTTGTCTATTTTTGCTTTTGTTGTCTTTGCTTTTGAGGTCTTACCCCAAAACTCTTTGTTCAAACCAATGTCCTGAAGCATTTCCCCAATGCTTTCTTCTAGTAGTTTCATAGTTTCAGGTTACATTGTAGTCTTTAATCCATTTTGAGTTGATTTTGTATATGGTGAGAGATAGGGGTCTAGTATCATTTTTCTGCATCCGGATTATCCAGTTTTCCCAGTAACATTTACTGAAGAGACTATCCTTTCCCCACTGAATGTTCTTGGTACCTCTGTTGAAAATCAGTTGGCTGTAAAGACATGCATTTATTTCCGAGTTCTCTATTCTGTTCCATTGGTCTGTGTGTCTGGTTTTATGGCAGTACCATGCTGTTTTGGTTACTACAGTTGTGTAATCAAAGCTTAATATCCTGAAGTCGGGTCGTATGATGCCTCCAGCTTTGTTCTTTTTGCTCAGGATTGCTTTGACTATTTGGGGTCTTCTGTGGTTCCATATAAAGATTTTTTTTTTCCTGTTTTTGTGAAGAATGTCACTGGCATTTTGGTAGGAATTGCATTGAATCTGTAGATCACTTTGAGTATGGTCATTTTCACAATATTAATTGTTCCAATTCATGAACATGAGATGTCTTCCACTTTTTTGTGATCTTTTCAATTTTTTTCACCAGTGTTTTCAGTTTTCCTTGTAGCAAACTTTTACCTCCTTGGTTACATTTATTCCTAAGTATTTTATTTTTTTTGTACCTATTGTAAATGGGACTGCTTTCTTGATTTCTTTTTCTACTGGTTTGTCACTGGGTTATAGAAACACTACTGATTTTTTATGTTAATTTTGTACCTTGCAATTTTACTGATTTAATTTATCCATACTTAGAGATTTTTGGTGAAGCTTTTAGGGGTTTTTATGTATAGGACCATGTTGTCTGCAAACAGGGACAATTTTACTTCCTCCTTTCCAATTTGGATGGTCTTTATTTCTTTCTCTTGTCTAATTGCTTTGGCCAGAATCTTTTTGTGTGTGCTCTCCATGGTGCCTTTCAGAACTTGAACATATCCAAGGGTCTTAATAATTATTTTATAATTCATTGGGAACTACTTCCTGATTCATTCACCCATAACTGTTTGGATCTTTGGTAAATTGCTTAACCTCCCTATTCCTCAGTTTTGCCAGGTGAAGATGTGGGTAAAAAGAGGATCTTTCTCATAAATTCACTATAAGGATTAACAAAATAATTACACTTAATATGGTTAGAATACTTTCCTGCATGTAATAAACATTCAGTAAATATTAGCTATTATTGTTGTTTTTGTCATCATCATCATTGTAATTTCAGTTTAGAAAATT
>NW_016820520.1:0-1175 GCF_001698545.2 Rhinopithecus bieti | reverse complement strand
TCTCTTTAATTTCTTGTACAATTAGAGGGAGGAGACCATGTCTTTTCATCATTTTAATCTCATTATTTAGTACAGTGAGCAGTATGTAAATGTCTGTTGTTCATTAAAATGTTCCCATCTATTTTTTAACTTTTTTTGAGCTATCAGATTCTTTTGCTCTAATTCCTTTTTTTCTTAAGTTATTTTAAGATAGCAGGAGTTTCTTGAATTTTAAAATTAAGCTTCGCTATGCACCTGATCTCCTTTAGTGATTCTGGTATTTAATTTCTCAAACTAAATAATTACTTTCTTTTTTAAGGTTTTAATCTCTTTTAATTGCATCATTGATCCTTCTTATAAACTTAGAATAACAGACTTTTAACAATGTACTAGGACTTACATAATTTTTCAGTCGGACTGGCAATACCTTACACTCAAACTTTTCCATAATTATTGCAGTTGAGAACAGTTTTTCAAGATTTTTATGGGGTTAGGCTAGGAGGATTCATCTTGTTCACTGAGTATGCTCATTGTTGTAAGCATCTTGTTTTTTTCTTCCTGTGTTCTAATAAAACTATATTTTAAAATAGCTAGTTGGATACCTTTTGAATATTAGTTTGTGATAATGTAATAGTTAAGAATTTTTCTATACAATGAAGGGATTAATTTTAGGGTCCTAAGAATTTATCACAAGGCAAGATAATCAGGTACATTCCTATTCTTATTAATTTTCTCCTGTCATTACCATAACCTAGAATGTATCTTTTTCATTTACCCTTTATTCCATCCAGTTCTCTTTTCAAGGCCCTATTTAATTTCTAGTTACTCTAGGAAGTCAGCCTTTTCCCATTCAGAGTAAGGCGCTATGATAAACTAATAGTAGGATTCTCATCATCAATAAATATATTAATTAACAGTCGATCAGGATTCTCTGCCTGAGGACACTATCTAGTATATCACATGCATTAGTGTCTTTCAACAAGGGCTATTTTTCCTTCCAGGAGACATTTGCCAATGCATGGTGACGTTTTTGATTGACATGGTATACTGATGGTATCTAGTGGGTACAAGCCAGAGGCGCAACTCAACATCTAACAATACAGAATCATCTGGTCCAAAATGTCTTTACTGTCAAGGGTGAGAAAGATTTATTAATTACCGGCCTGGTGCAGTGGCTCACGCCTGTAATCCCAGCA
>NW_016820519.1:0-837 GCF_001698545.2 Rhinopithecus bieti | reverse complement strand
GAAAGCAAGTTTATTAAGAAAGCAAAGGAATAAAATAATATTCTATTTTAATTAACAAAAATATCCAACTACTAATATAACTTGAATTATATTACTTTTTCTCATTACTTTTAATGAGATAGCCTGCAAAGCTCAATGTTAGGCCACATTCTGGAACATATCTACTTAGATATAAACAATCACTTTGAACATTTAAAAAAAAAAATCATTTCTTCGTACTTTGCTTTCTGTTAATGGCACTATTAGTCTTTGTTTTCTAAGCTCTTTCTTTGTCTTGAATGTTTCGTGAGTCAGCAAGTTTGTTTGCCTTTTGAGACAGAGTCTCACTCTGTTGCCCAGGTTCAAGTGCAGTGGTGTGATCTCGACTCTGCAACCTCAGCCTCCTGGGACTACAAGCATGTGTCGCCATGCCTGACTAATTTTTTATTTTATTTTATATATATCTATGCATAAGTATGTGTATACGTGTATATATACACATGTACATACATATATGTAGACGTATATATGTTTATACACATATGTGTATCTGTCTACATATGTGTATACATGTACGTATACATACGTGTATATACAGGTGACTTAAAGATACTCTTCCTGGCCGGGTGCAGTGGCTCACGCCTGTAATCCCAGCACTTTGGGAGGCTGAGGCGGGCAGATCATGAGGTCAGGTGATCGAGACCATCCTGGCTAACACGGTGAAACCCCGTCTCTACTAAAAATACAAAAAATTTAGCTGAACGTGGTGGTGGGCGCCTGTAGTCCCAGCTACTCGGGAGGCTGAGGCAGGAGAATGGCATGAACCTGGGAGGTGGAGATTGCAGGTTTGCAGTGAGC
>NW_016820518.1:0-1168 GCF_001698545.2 Rhinopithecus bieti | reverse complement strand
AATAAAAATTGAAATTTATAGCATTAATAAAGTAGGGTACTAGCTCATTTCACATGGACAAAGCCTAAAAGGTGAGAAATTTTCAAGCAGGTGTATGACATGAAAAATAACAACAATAGCCATAGTTACCATTTCTGATACAAACTGTGCCAGGCACTATGCTAAGTGCTTTGCATGCGTTATCTCATTTAATTCCCCATTTCCCACCATCAAATCTACATATTTGCTCATATTAGAACAAATCCTCTTCCTACCTCCTTTTATACTTCTCATTTCTTCCTACTATATGCGATCTCCTTACACCTTCCCAGAAACCTTCCACTATTAATTATCCCTTCTCTCTCCTGTTTATTCAACATTCCCCTCTCACTGAGGTTTTTTTTTTTTTGAGACGGAGTTTCTCTCTTATTGCCCAGGCTGGAGTGCAATGGCAGGATCTCGGCTCACTGCAACCTCCACCTCCCGGGTTCAAGCGATTCTCCTGCCTCAGCCTCCCGAGTGGTTGGGATTACAGGTGCCTGCCACCACACCCAGCTAATTTTTGTATTTTTAATAGAGACAGGGTTTCACCACGTTGGCCAGGCTGTTCTTGAACTCCTGACCTCAGGTGATCCACCCACCTCGGCCTCCCAAAGTGCTGGGGTTACAGGCGTGAGCCACTGCGTCCGGCCTCATTGACATATTTTTATTGACATTTAAATATGCTCCAGTCTCTCCAGTCTTACAAAAATGATTTCCCTTGAGTTCACATCCCTCTCCAGCTACCAACTAACACCCTTCTATCCGTTATAGCCAAACTTCTTGAAATAACTATTATTTTTCCATTTCCTTCTTCTTACTCCCTTTTATTAATATAACACACTCTCATCTGACTTCCTCAGTCTGTGGTGATAATGTCACCAATGACTATCAAATCACTAAATCCAATGGATACTTTTAGTCCTCATCTCACTTGACCTGTCAAGCAAAATATGACAAGAAATAATCCTTGAAATACTTTGATACATTGGCTTCTGTGACCCATCATGCCTCTTCTTTGTCCTACTTCTCTGGCCATTCCTTTCAATCTCATTTTATTTTATTTATTTATTTATTTTCAAATAAATCTTTTTAATACATTTTTTTCTTGGGATGACAACAATAGTATTATGATGGTATTAACTTTTCT
>NW_016820517.1:0-830 GCF_001698545.2 Rhinopithecus bieti | reverse complement strand
TCAGAAAGTTGAGACATGTCAAAAAATTGTCTGCAAAAGTCATAAAAGAAAAAAGTTATAAAAAAAATTTTATGTAAAAAATGTTATATAATTTAAAAGTAATTGAAAAAACAGTTTATGGCCGGGCGCGGTGGCTCAAGCCTGTAATCCCAGCACTTTGGGAGGCCGAGACGGGCGGATCACGAGGTCAGGAGATCGAGACCATCCTGGCTAATACGGTGAAACCCCGTCTCTACTAAAAAAATACAAAAAACTAGCCGGGCGCGGTGGCGGGCGCCTGTAGTCCCAGCTACTCCAGAGGCTGAGGCAGGAGAATGGCGGGAACCCGGGAGGCGGAGCTTGCAGTGAGCTGAGATCCGGCCACTGCACTCCAGACTCCAGCCTGGGCGACAGAGCGAGACTCCGTCTCAAAAAAAAAAAAAAAAAAAAAACAGTTTATGTGTAAGGTGTATAAAAAAGTATAATATACCTTTAGTAAAAAGATTATAAAGAGGCATAAGAATGTGGATTTTTACCCATATTAAAAGGTCAAAAAATTATTGTTTTGAAAGTTTAGGCAAGTTTTAAAACGTTAATTGTAAAGAAAATTCTGTGTGTAAGCATAATAGCTTAAGTTAAAAAATATCATCCAGTTTTCTGCATGTACTGGACATTAAAGTAAAATGCAACAGGTTTTCTTAAAACATCAACCTGCTCTTTAACAAAATTATAAAAGGTTAAAAGAGTCTATAAAGTCTTACCTTATGGTCAAACATGAAAATTGAATAAATATGTCTATAAGGTTTTATTAAAATTAATAATACACTAATATAAAGGTAAAATTTAGCTTA
>NW_016820516.1:0-1234 GCF_001698545.2 Rhinopithecus bieti | reverse complement strand
GAATCGCTTGAACGGGAAGTGGAGGTTGCAGTTAGCCGAGATTGTGCCACTGCACTCTAGCCTGGTGACAGAGCAAGACTCAGTTAAAAAAAAAAAAAAAAAAAAAAAAAAAAAAAAAAAAAGAGGCCGGGCGCGGTGGCTCACGCCTGTAATCCCAACACTTTGGGAGGCCGAGGCGGGCGGATCATGAGGTCAGGAGATCGAGACCATCCTGGCTAACACGGTGAAACCCTGTCTGTACTAAAAATACAAACATTAGCCAGGCGTGGTGGCAGGCACCTGTAGTCTCAGCTACTTGGAGGCTGAGGCAGGAAAATGGCGTGAACCTGGGAGGCGGAGCTTACAGTGAGCCGAGATGGCACCACTGCACTCCAGCCTGGGCAACAGAGTGAGACTCCATCTCAAAGAAAAAAAAAAACCTGACATTTTTCAAGAGTCCAGGCATCTGTTTTACAGATTAACTCTCAATTTGGATTTGTCTGTTTTTTTCCCCATCATTACTAGATTCAAGGTCATCATTTTGGACAGAAATTCTACAGGGATGACGTTGTGATCCTCTCGTGGCATCACAGTGGGAGGTTCCTCTTGTCACTTTGTCCCACTATTTGTGCTAAGCTTGTCACTTGTTTATGTGGCGTCTGCCACAGTTATCTGCTGTGCAGGTATTTTTTTCCTCTTTGTAATCAATAACTGGTCCATGAGGAAAAGCTTTGAGTTGTAGGAATAACCTGCTCTCCTACATCCTTTTGCCCTGTGGTTTTGGTCCCCACTGATGATTCTTACCTGATCAACTGATGTCATGGAGGATGTAAATGGACATCCGTATTTTCCTAAATGGTCCCCAAATGGTTTCAAAGTGCAGCTGGGTCTGGCAGTCACTGCAGTCACTGCTTCTTGATCTGTGTTTACAAATTGCCTGGAGATCTCGTTAAAATGCGCATGTGGGCTGGGCACGGTGGCTCACACCTGTAATCCCAGCACTTTGGGAGGTCTAGGCGGGTGGATCACAGGGTCAGGAGATTGAGACCATCTTGGCCAACACGGTAAAAACCCGTCTCTACTAAAATACAAAAAAATTAGCCAGGTGTGGTGGCACGTGCCCGTAAACCCAGCTACTTGGGAGGCTGAGGCAGGGGAATTGCTTGAACCCAGGAGGCAGAGGTTGCAGTGAGCTGAGATGGCGCCACTGTACTCCAGCCTGGTGACAGAGCAAGACTCCATCTCAAAAAAAAAA
>NW_016820515.1:0-631 GCF_001698545.2 Rhinopithecus bieti | reverse complement strand
ATAGCACAGGCTTTCAAAGCAGAGAGGCAAGGTCTTAATCCAAGCTCTACTCCTTACACCAACTAGATGAGTTTTTGTAGGCTACTGAACCTCTCTAAGCTTCAGCTGCCACATCAAAAAAACAGAGTCAATATTAGAAAGCACTCCATTGTGATGTCTGAGGTAGTCAGCAAGGAAGTTATAATATTATGAAACACTTCATGTGGACAAACAAGTCATTTTATCATAGAAATTCAGATTTGGTTCCCTTCCTTATTTCTTATTATTCAAGGGGCAAAACCACATTTTGGCTGGGCAAGGTGGCTCATGCCTGTAATCCCAGCACTTTGGGGGGCCAAGGCGGTTGGATTACCTGAAAGTCAGGAGTTCGAGACCAGCCTGGCCAACATGGTGAAACCCCATCTCTACTTAAAATATAAAAATTTAGCCAGGTGTGGTGGCGGGTGCCTGTAATCCCAGCTACACGGGAGGCTGAAGCAGGAGAATTGCTTGATCTCAGGAGGCGGAGGTTGCAGTGAGCCGAGATCGTGCCATTGCACTCCAGCCTGGGTGACAAGAGGGAAACTTCATCTCAAAAATAAATAAATAAATAAATAAATAAATAAATAAATAAATAAATAAAAAAAAACAT
>NW_016820514.1:0-2539 GCF_001698545.2 Rhinopithecus bieti | reverse complement strand
ATTTTTTTTTTTCTTTTTTTTTGAGACGGAGTCTCGCTCTGTCGCCCAAGCTGGAGTGCAGTGGCCGGATCTCAGCTCACTGCAAGCTCCGCCTCCCGGGTTCACGCCATTCTCCTGCCTCAGCCTCCCGAGTAGCTGGGACTACGGGCGCCCGCCACCTCGCCCGGCTAGTTTTTTGTATTTTGTAGTAGAGACGGGGTTTCACCGTGTTAGCCAGGATGGTCTCGATCTCCTGAACTTGTGATCCGCCCGCCTCGGCCTCCCAAAGTGCTGGGATTACAGGCTTGAGCCACCGCGCCCGGCCAAAGAGGATTTTTTTTAATATACAAAAATCGTTTTATATTGATTAACATAGTAGGAGAACAAGATAAGTACAGGGGAGGTAGAGAAGATATGTTTAGCTCTGTCTTTATATCATTTTCCCCTCTCTTCTTTCATTTATTATACCGTAAGAAGGTATGATTCTGTATTACCAATAATTCAATTTAAAAGTAAAATGTAAATACATATAAGTTTGGAAAAACATATAACAAAATGTCTAGATTGATTTTCTTAGGCTGAGTAAATATTTCAGGTTGTCTTCTTCATAATTTGAAGGATGTTTAAAATTAAAGGATTTCTATAATTTTAAAATACAAAATAGTATACCAAATAAGGCAGTTGTGAATGTTGATTTTAACTCATGATGCATTTGAACATTCATGTTATCTAAATATAATTACAACATTTCTTATTTCTCACTGAAAGATTAGCAACATCTTCCGTTCTAAAGATTGAAGTAAAAGTGGCTCAAACACACAGTTCACTATGATATTTAGATGAACCTTTGCAATAAGTTTTAAAGTTGTGTTCATATTCTGTCACCTATTTTACGAGCTCTGTTGAGAACAACTGTCCTTGTAGCAATTCAAGAGAAGCAGAGTTCAGGTAATCTCATCCTTTCCTCTGCCTCAAAGTGGTTAACCCTTTCTCCTTTCTGTGCACACATTCCAGTCAGCACAAAGACACTTTTCATTACCTCCTAAAAACTACAACATCAGAATCTTTTGGATTTGTAGATAATCCTAAAATCATCATAAACAGACTTTGAGGCATCTGGTAAAGCTCTCTCACACAAATACTAATTGGAAGGAGGTGCTGGACTTTTACCCTTAAGCTCTATGTGTATTTAAGGTTGACCAAGATATAAAGTGAAAAGAGAAGAGAAAGTTATCTGCTCGCGTGCTCTCATTTCTAATGTGAGCTCCAAGAGAGAAATTCTCTAAAGAACAGCTTAAGAAGTTGGCCGGGCGCGGTGGCTCAAGCCTGTAATCCCAGCACTTTGGGAGGCCGAGATGGGCGGATCACAAGGTCAGGAGATCCAGACCATCCTGGCTAACACGGTGAAACCCCGTCTCTACTACAAAATACAAAAACTAGCCGGGCGAGGTGGCGTGCGCCTGTAGTCCCAGCTGCTCCGGAAACTGAGGCAGAGAATGGCGTGAACCCGGGAGGCGGAGCTTGCAGTGAGCTGAGATCCGGCCACTGCACTCCAGCCCGGGCGACAGAGCAAGACTCCGTCTCAAAAAAAAAAAACAAAAAAAAAAACAAAAAAAACAGCTTAAGAAGTTTTAGAGGCATTCTTGACTTGCTCCCTTCTGTGACACGTTACGATAATAATTTAGGGGATGAAAATGTGTCTCAGATAGCTTACTGGATTCTCTAAAAAAAACAAGAAGGTGAAAATGGGAAAGAATATTAGTAGGCACGCACATATGTGCTAATACACACACACATGCACACACAAACATACACACAAAGTGAACATGGAAAGAAGAAAGGTGGGGGGTTGGACAGGACAACGGAAAAGGAGAGGGAGAGAGAGACAGAGAAAGAGAGAGAGAACAGTCTCACAAAGGAAGAGTAGGAAAGGAGGAGAAAACAAAATCAACACAGGTAGGTTTCATGCTTGTCTCAAATGAATATGTTCTTCACAGTCTGTATTTATTAGCTGAAGCAATATACAAGACTGATAGTACTGGATAAAGAAGCTAAAAGGCATATATCTTTGAATAATATTGACAGAGATGAAGGGAAATGAGTGAAAAGAGGAGAGTTCTGATCTGAAAATACATAGATGAGTACATGATGTAGATCCTGGATGACTTTAATATTGGAAAACAGAAAACGTGCAGTGCTCTCATGTAGTAGGCGCTAAAAACATGCTGGTGAGCTACCTCTGTATTAGGCAGTAAGTTTGTGTCAGGTATCTCCTATGAAGGGATATTTGTGGGATTATTTGCTTCCTAAAATCTTAGAAGAGCTAGCAGGCTCTATGAGAGACGTTTTCTTACATTGTCTCCACAAAAAGTTTACTTGGGAAGCAAATGCTGAGTACTGTAATATCAGAAGGCAGCAGGATATATTTTCTCAAGTACATGGCCGTTATGTAATTACTAAATTTAATATCATTGTATTTCAAATGTACACTAAATGTAATGCTTTTGAGAGAGAAAGAATATATACACTCAAAATTCTTTCAAGGAATTCAAATAATTCC
>NW_016820513.1:0-833 GCF_001698545.2 Rhinopithecus bieti | reverse complement strand
AGAAATAAAACTTTTAACCAACATATGGCTCTGGTATCTATATTGGAACTGACTAAATAAAGATAAAATTCTACTGTATCTTTCTCCACAATGGAGACGATGCATTTTAACCAAACTTCATATCCAATTAAAAGGAACCAAAGTATGCCTTAAGAAACATTTGGGCTAGGCATGGTGCCTCATGCCCGTAATCCCAGCACTTTGGGAGGGCAAGGCAGGTGGATTGCTTGAGGTCAGGAGTTTGAGACCAGCCTAGCCAATATGGTGAAATCCCCTCTACTAAAATACAAAATTAGCTGGGGGGTGGTGGCACGCCCCTGTAGTCTCAACTACTTGGGAGGCTGAGGCATGGGAATCACCTGAACCCAGGAGGCAGAGGTTGCAGTCAGCCAAGATCGTGCCACTGCACTCCAGCCTGGGTGACAGGGCAAGACTCTGTCTAGAAAAAAAAGAAAAAAACAGGTGCGGTGGCTCACGCCTGTAATCCCAGCACTTCGGGAGGCCGAGGCGGGCAGATCGCCTGAGGTCAGGAGTTCAAGACCAGCCTGACCAACATGGAGAAACCCCATCTCTACTAAAACTACAAAATTAGCCGGTCATGGTGGCACATGCCTGAAATTCCAGCTACTCCGGAGGCTGAGGCAGGAGAATCGCTTGAATCCAGGAGGCAGAGGTTGTGGTGAGCCAAGATTGTGCCACTGCAGTCCAGCCTGGGCAACAAGAACAAAATACCGTCTCAAAAATTAAAAAATTAAAAAATTAAAAATAAAATAAACAAAAAATTAAAAAAGAAAAAAATTTAAAAAGGAAAAAGAGAAAAGAAAAAAAGAAAC
>NW_016820512.1:0-1406 GCF_001698545.2 Rhinopithecus bieti | reverse complement strand
TTAAAATACCACACTCAGAATCAGGACTCAGTGGATGCTAACTCTTAAATTAATCCTCATGGTTAACTGCCTAAAGCGTAAACAATTTAAAATTTTAAAATGTGAAGTTTTTACGATAGCTGATTTTACTATGATTGCAAGACATATTTTTCATATAATGTGTACCAACGTCTAATAGATGAAAATGAAACTTGCCTATGAGGCTACAACCTTTTTTATGTAGATATTTTCAGTACTTACCACATTTATTTGTTTTCACAAATGTATTGTCTAATGATTATGCCACCCATTTGGGGCCTTATAAAGCAATTTTTAAAATGATGAATATTGTGTGAATAAATGTCATAAATAATATTTATCATCAGAGCTCTAATTGGTGATTTTTTGAATGAGTATAGATACAGATGCAATTGTTTTAAAGACTGACTTGTCCAATAAAATTAGCCCTTAGTTAATGCTGTAAACATTGTTAGAAAAAGTCAAAGCTTAGTTTGAAATGAGAATTTTAAAAGATTAAAAATAGGCCGAGGAGGTGTCTGTTAGTGTTAGAGAAAATAATAGTGAGACTTTTCAAATGTCTGTCTTTTATATGATATTTTGGCTATCCAGAATGCAGAAATGTATTTTAATAAAATGCAGATTATTCATTAAACTTTTTATATAAAATATATAAAACGTTGAACGGCGTTATATAAAGTATAATTTTTAAAAAGAAAAACCTTTTTTTCTTTCATTGTGTACTAAACACAAAATATATCAAAGGAGATTGGGTAATTTTGTTTATTTTAATAAGTTAGACTCTATCTAAAGGTCAGGGCACATAAGTAGATATAGACTTCATCTGATATAGCTTGGACTCTTGCAATTATTGGTTATACTCTAAATGTTGAGAGAATTAATTGTATGTCCTTACAGTGTTTGGGTTACCTTGAAAAATTCAGCGACCTTTAAATTTATGATACTATATTTTATCTCTCAGGATGACATCCTTGTAATAAGCATAGGAAAGTTATTTGGCTTTAGATAGCGTCTATAGTCTTCTGGTGACATGTTTATTCACTTTGTTTATGTGGTTGTTCTTGGCCTTTCCCCCTGGATTTTCTCATACTCTTTTTTTTTTTGCTAGGGTACAATATTTGTTGTAGGTTAAATGTACCTCTCAAGTTTAGCTCCAGTTTTGTGTTCCATATAAAATTTATAATGAGGCCTAGAAACAGTAATACAGATTTTCTGTTTAAAACTGATTTCCTATGCTCCAAAGTGTAGAGGAATTACAACCATTACGTAGATTACTTAGGAAATAGATCTTCCTTTTAGAATGTAATTTGTTACTCTAAAGCTTAAAAAAAAAAAAAAAAAGGAAAGTTCTGGTAGTGTATCATTTCTGAATATTCCCTTGGAATTAG
>NW_016820511.1:0-3179 GCF_001698545.2 Rhinopithecus bieti | reverse complement strand
AAAAAAAAAAAGAAAAGAAAATGTTTCTCGCCAGGCGCGGTGGCTCACGCCTGTAATCCCAACACTTGGGAGGCCAAAGCAGGTGGATCACCTGAGGTCAGGAGTTTGAGACCAGCCTGGCCAACATAATGAAACCCTGTCTCTACTAAAATACAAAATTAGCCGGGTGTGGTGGTGGGTGCCTGTAATCCCAGCTACTTGGGAGGCTGAGACAGGAGAATCACTTGAACCCAGGAGGTGGAGGTTGCACTCTAGCCTGGGTGACAAGAGCGAAATTCCATCTCAAAAAAAAAAAAAAAAAAATAGTTCCTCATATTCAGAGCCAAGGGAAGGATGTGCTCTCCCAGATCACAGCTTCCGTTTCTGATGGTTTCAGGCATCCAGGAGCCATGACCAGGTCATGAATCTTTTTTTCCCTATTGTGTGGTGTGGTGAATATTTTAATAAGACAGCCCGTCTGCTGTCATTTGGAAACCAGTGATGATGTGTGGTCTATTTTTAAACTGAGTGCAGCACATCTAATATGTGATAGTTTCCCAAGATGTGAATGGCTCCATTTCTCCAGCAGGACCGTGTTTTGAGAATGAATAAAAAGTTAGCTTCAGATTAGCATCAAAAGCAAGATTTTAGAATTAGAGGCTTCCTATCTTGACTTTGACACTTAACATGTAGGGGATCTTGACAAGCTATTTAGGTTTCTGGGTTCTCATCTGAGAATTAGGATGACGGTACCTCTTTGACTGGATTGTCGTAAAACTGTTGTAAAGGTTGGAAACAATGAAACACCTGGGCCAGGTTATGGGTACCCAAAAGTTGCAGTTTTACCTATTGGATGAATGAATCTTTGAGGCCCACACTGTGGTAGGGAATGGATTTTTAAAAAACAATTTGTTTATTTTTGAGACGGAGTCTTGCTCTGTCACCGAGGCTGGAGTGCAGTGGTGCGATCTTGGCTCACTGAAGCCGCTGCCTCCCTGGTTCAAGCTGTTCTCCTGCCTCAGCCTCCCGAGTAGCTGGGACCACAGGTACCCACCACCACACCCTGCTAAGTTTTGTATTTTTGGTAGAGATGGGGTTTCACCATGTTGGCCAGGCTGGTCTCGAACTTCTCACCTCAAGTGATCTGCCCATCTTAGCCTCCCAAAGTTCTGGGATTATAAGCGTGAGCCACTGCGTCTGGCCTAAGAATTTATTTATTTAGAAACTGGGGTCTCACTCTACTGTCCAGGATGGTCTTTTTTTGAGATAAGATCTCACTCTGACGCCCAGGTTGGAGTGCAGTGGTGCAATCATGTCTCACTACATCATTGATCTCCTGGGCTCAAGCAATCCTCCCACTGCAGCCTCCCAAGTAGCCAGCAGTATGGGTTCATGCCACCACCCCACTAATTTTGTATTTCAGTGGAAGACAGGGTTTCACCATGTTGTCCAGACTAGTCTCCAACTCCTGGGCCCAAGAGATCTACCCACCTTGGCCTTCCAAAGTGCTGGGATTATAGGTGTGAGCCACCAGGCCTGGTCTTGAACTCCTGGGCACAAATGATCCTCCCACCTCAGCCTCTCAAGTTGCTGGGACTATGGGTGAGCCCTTCTCAGCCTGGCTCAGAGTGGATTTTAATGACAGGTGTTCTTGTCATGAGTTCTTGTGTAGTAAGCTTTATTCATCCATTACCTTATTTGATCTTCCCATGAATGACTCAGATGGAATGCACAGAGCATGTGTCAATAAATATCCCATTTTGCTATGTTGCCCAGGCTGCTCTTGAATTCCTAGGCTCAAGAGATCCTCCTGCCTCGGCCCCCCCAAAGTGCTGGAATTACAGACATGAGCCACTACATCTGGCCTTGTCAGTGTTTTCTAGCCTTTCAAGGTAGGAAGGAGCTTGGGTATCTGAGGCAAATACTGCTGGAAGTGAGATCTAGAGCAGGCCATTTTCTTCTTCCCCCAGGATGGTGGCAAGAGCCACCCCTGGCCCCGCTCAAGGGGCCTGGACTGGAAGGTATGGCATCTCACAGTGAGGTCTGCCCTCCGGTGACCTTGGCCACAGCAGTGGATTCTGGTGTCACCTGTGAGGCTCACAAGGCAGCACCCCAGGAGCCCTTGTGCTGCAGGTTCCCAGGTGGAGTGGGTAGGAGATGGCCGGGCAGCTGGCAGTAACCTTGACCCTGATGGGCCATGTTTCTCCAACTTTCCCACCATCCCTCCAGCCTGAAGAGATGGGATATCCAGCTCTAGCCTGCAGCTGCCCACCCCAACTGCGACCTCACTTTGAAGCTTTAACTTCTATTTTTAATGCTAATGTTAATTTTACATTCGATTCCATGATATATCCATGTTTATTTTACTATAAAGCATATTTTCCCCTAACTTTAGAGTCAAATGGGTGCTCTGGGAAGTTTATGTTTTTTCTATGGCTTCCGCTGCTCCCAGCACAGTGACTCCAACCAGAGTTTTAAAAATGTGGATTAGGGCCAAAGGGGATGATGAACCATTAGACGCAATTAGGATGAGAAATGCCGAGATTATCCATTTATTTATTTTTAGAGACAGGGTCTCACTCTGTCTCCTGGGCTGGACTGCAGTGGTGCCATCATAGCTCAATGCAGCCTTGAACTCCTGAGCTCAAGTGATCCTGCCTCAGCCTCCTGAGTAGCTCCCAAGTGCACACCGCCATGCCCGGCTAATTTTTTCATTTTCTGTAGAGACAAGGGTCTTGCTGTGTTGCCCAGGCTGGTCTCCAACTCCTGGGCTCAAGAAATCTTCCCACTTAGGCCTCCCAAAGTGTTGAGATTATAGGTGTGAGCCACTGTGCCTGGTGGAGAAACAAATAGTTTAATAGCCCTTTAATCCAATGTGATTTGTTGGTTGAGTAACTGACTTTGGTTTAGGTAGAGAATTATTAAAATGCATTACCTCAAATGTAAACATTTTATTTTGTTTTTTTCTGTGACGGGCCACACAGAGTCCTATATACCTCTCCAGCACTGCTCACCTGGAGAAGTTGCTATGGATGCCAGCTACTGTTTTTTCTCCCTTCCCAATATATATTTCATCTTCACTTAAAACATGTCAGTGTACGTTGGTTCCCTGATCTGCTCTTAGATGGCCAAGGGCTTATGTTTGCGTAGGCCATAGGTTCATCTTTCTGTATAAGGCGTACATGCAATGTATAATCCAC
>NW_016820510.1:58341-62576 GCF_001698545.2 Rhinopithecus bieti | reverse complement strand
TTTCTTCTGATAAAAGATGCTTTTCCTGGAGTACCTGAAATCAAAGTACATTAATTTTATAAAGTATTCCTGATATATTTTATTCTGCTGTTTTCACAATGTTGCTTTTATTTTCTCACAGCAATGGCTAATTTTATTGTTACCTGTAAACTGGCTGTGAAGGAACGTTTTAAATAATCATCTATAAAATATATATTAGGATATACTACAGCATCTCTGTGTAGTGGCATGGGAATACAAGTGCCATATCAGTTTGGTTAGCATAATCAATATTTATTAGCTATGAGTTATTTGTTAAACATAGGGTTAGGGTCCTAGGTTTCTCTATAAGAAGTTAGGTTAGAGTCCCAGACAAGCAGAATTTGGGTTAGAGGTCTGGGCTTCTTTGTTAGAAAGGTACCTGCAGGACTGGAAGATTTTCATGGCTGTTTCTTTTGAGTAGGAATTTACTTCCTGGCTACCTGGGCTGAAAATTTTTTTCTGGCACTTTGTGAGGTCTCTCTGTTTTCTTTATTTGATCCTTCATCTCCCATGGGAGCTTCTCAATTGACTGAACCCCCCTTCTTGAACCCCTGGTCACTATATGCTCCACCAACTCTGTCCACCTCCTTCTTGTTGGTATGATTTTGCTGAGGGTNATCAAACAGAATAGTGGTATTATCAAGATCAAACAGACAAAAGGCACAAACATCTACAAAAGAGCAATTTATGGTTATGATTTTGCTTTGAACAAAATGGTGAATTGCTTTTTTTGTGGGTTAAGACTCTTAGAAATCTCTCTTCATGCTGATGGAGCAGGGATAGAGGGCAAGCCTTAATACCTTTTATGATCTGGATAGTGCCTATAGGAATTCAATCTCTTCTGTCCAACTGATGCTTGTAATTCATGGCTAAGTATTCAAAAGAGAATAGGCTCCCTCCATTATCTACCTGGCAGGTACTGTTTGTGTAGGAAACTGAGGTTTAAAAGCCTTTGAAACTATTACTGATTAAATTAGTAAAAGAAATGCCTTTCTCCCTGAGGTCACCTGGTTTTCAATCAACCTTAATATATATGCTGACATTCTTGGGTCTCATTACCCACAGCAAAGAATCCATAGGATTGCTGGTCTTCAGGAAGGCCAAGGCTAACTTGTAGGGTCCCATTTGTTACAATCCCTTGACAGGTAGAAAGAATCTTACAATATCTCTGTCTGATGCAGGGGCTTCATTAATGTCTGTGTTATTCTATTTTATAATGCTTAATGCTATGCTTCCATTATGAGGTTTCTCAATGTGATATCTGAAAACAAATAATGCATTCATGACTCAATTAATGAACATTGGATTTGACCAGTACATAAAATACATGGTTGCCCACTGTTTCCTTTCCCCTCCTCTCTCCAATGCCAAGAAGCAGCTAAAACTCACCTGAGTTGTTTGGTCTTTGGTGTCCAATGTGGAGCAGTGTCCAATGTGAGGTTTCTTGGCCCATCTTCCCCTTTCTTTCCAATCCGTCTTGCTTTTCCCTTCCCACCCAATTAACCCTTCTTGCAGCCCAGTTAATTATAGACAATTGCTTCTCATATGCATCCTTTCCAATCCCATTCCTTTCATTCTTTCTCATTTCCAACTCTTTTCTGGTGACCTTTAGTAAAAAACCTTTATTTGTGCACACTCTTGCACCCTCTCCCCTCCATCTCCCCTCCCCTCCTCCCTCTCCCCTCCTTTATCCCTCCTCCTTCTTTTTCATTCTCCTACCATACTCATCCCCTGCTTTACTGCCCAATGCCACTCAGGATCTCCAAGAAACCCACTGATTTTATAATTTGCTTCTTATTACAAAACAAAGCATTCTAGAACTGGAGAAAAACTTTACGATTATCCACATCAAACAGAAGAGGAGTTCAAATCACTTTATCAAAGAAAATAAATGCCATTGAGATTTGAAGTGGACTTAGATATAATAAAAAGCCAAGAATGCCAATCTCGAAAACTCTCGAAAGTGCTTAGAAGCTCCCTTCAGAATTTGATGAAAGACTTTGACTACTCCATATTTTCTTCTGATAAAAGATGCTTTTCCTGGAGTACCTGAAATCAAAGTACATTAATTTTATAAAGTATTCCTGATATATTTTATTCTGCTGTTTTTCACAATGTTGCTTTTTATTTTCTCACAGCAATGGCTAATTTTATTGTTACCTGTAAACTGGCTGTGAAGGAACGTTTTTAAATAATCATCTATAAAATATATATTAGGATATACTACAGCATCTCTGTGTAGTGGCATGGGAATACAAGTGCCATATCAGTTTGGTTAGCATAATCAATATTTATTAGCTATGAGTTATTTGTTAAACATAGGGTTAGGGTCCTAGGTTTCTCTATAAGAAGTTAGGTTAGAGTCCCAGACAAGCAGAATTTGGGTTAGAGGTCTGGGCTTCTTTGTTAGAAAGGTACCTGCAGGACTGGAAGATTTTTCATGGCTGTTTCTTTTGAGTAGGAATTTACTTCCTGGCTACCTGGGCTGAAAATTTTTTTCTGGCACTTTGTGAGGTCTCTCTGTTTTCTTTATTTGATCCTTCATCTCCCATGGGAGCTTCTCAATTGACTGAACCCCCCTTCTTGAACCCCTGGTCACTATATGCTCCACCAACTCTGTCCACCTCCTTCTTGTTGGTATGATTTTGCTGAGGGTAATTTGGAACTTCAATAGCCTCTTTGGGAAACTTAAGATCTCCTCAAATTAGCACCTCTAAGACCTCTTCTTTCTTGTTACTTCTGTTCCTCCTTCTCAAGGAACTTTTAAGAGTGAATCTGAAACTCTTGAACAAGTTTAGCTTAATTAGAACTTACATTTAAGCTTCCAAGATGGATCTTCCCAAAGACGAATGCTCATTTAGATGTGGAGGTTCCAGAGTGTACATTAATAATCACTCTTGAAGTTCTGTATCTTCTTTATTATTTTCATTTCATGCAACATGTGTTCCCTGTTACTACCAACAAACTTAAACCTCTACTCTTGGCCTGTATGTGAGCTGGACCTTCTTATAGCCTATATCAACTTGACTCTTCTTTTTTATTTATTTTTGCAGTGGACTAAGGTAGAAGCCACATCCTTGATTTGACAAGAGGTTTCCAATAAAGCAGAACAGACTTAACTAATACATAACAAACAATACAACATAATGTACAAAACAAGATAAAATGTAACTAGGGAAAAAAATCTAGTACTTAAGTTCAAAAAAAGATCAGCTGCACAACAGCAGAATCAGAGAAATTTGGATTAACTTTAGTTCTAGTGAAAAATATGTGGCAGTGTCCATGGACTGAAAGCTAAGATAAGACACATGTCACTTGGGAACCAAACAGGGGCTGCGTTAACAGAATTATAGCACTAAAATGGAAAATACTAAATCTACTCTTCTCTTCATTAGTCAGAACACAATAGTTAAGGGAAGAGAGGTAAGAAATAGCCAGATTTAAAACACACACACTCACACATGCACACACACATAATGGCTCTGTCAATTCATCAAAGACAATACATACATTTTCTGATTTATTTTTAAAATGGCATTCAGAGTGTTCCAAGGACTATTTAAACAGCTTTAACAGCTATTCCACCTTAGTATCTGATAATAGGTTACATGTACATTTCCTATACAATCTAATAATTAATAAAGCACATTAAATACACTTAGAACTACATATTTCATTATCAATAATTGTAACATCAGAATTATTTTTCAGTTTAAATTTTCAAAATATTTTAAATGTACTTTTGTTTATAGTTATCTTTCAGCATTTTTAGAAGTTTTAACCAATTATTTTAATCCTTCAAGTCCAATTACATATTTACAGTTAATATATTTTAAAGATGAGCTACCACTCATTTAACCCTTCATATGTCCCTTCTGGCCTTCCAAACTCTCTTTTTACGCCTTTATATGATTTTACCTCTCATGTCAAATCATTCAACATATCTCATCTACATATGTATTATGCATATACATATATTTTATTTATACATATATGTACAGATATGTAATCAAATCATATGATGGATTTGTTTTAGCAATTTGTTATTTTTTGCTTTTGAATTTAAATTTAAATATTTAATTTAAATTTTAACTCAATTGTTATTTAAATTCTTATTTATTTGATCTGTTTTTGAATTTGTATTTAAAATTTTACTTGTGCTTATTTAAGTTTAATTTAATTTAATTTCTATTTAATTTTTTTCATTATTTTTA
>NW_016820510.1:53033-56641 GCF_001698545.2 Rhinopithecus bieti | reverse complement strand
CACCACCATGCCTGGCTAATTTTTTGTATTTTTAGTAGAGACAGAGTTTCACCGTGTTAGCCAGGATGGTCTCGATCTCCTGACCTCGTGATCTGCCTGCCTCAGCCTCCCAAAGTGCTGGCATTACAGGTGTGAGCCACCGTACCCGGCCAAGTATAAAAAGAATCTTAAGGAAGATAGTTCTGAGCCACTTTCCACAATTTTAAGAATAGATCAAAATAAACAGTTAATTATAATAAAATGAAGGATTTAGAGAAGGTGTGCAGATTAATTTCCCTCATAAGGAGCGCGAATATGAGGCACATGATTGATGAAAGGGACTTTTCTCCTGGGTCTTAAAACTAATTGACTGCCTACATAAACATTAGCCTTGATGAGTTTAGTCGGAAAACTATAACATATTTTTCAATAGGTGATCTCCCAGTGAATATATAAACTTTTGCATGCCTTCTTAAGATGGTAAAATTAGTTCCCTGGTATATACACTGGACTCACCTTCTGCGTTGCATCACCTCTCTGAGATTTGCCCAATTTAGGGTCCAAAGTGCAAATGATCTCAGTCACCTCCCAGAACAAAGGGCTCAACAACTTGGCATCCCTCTGAAAGCACAGAGTGCGGAGCCAGTGAGTGAAGCCATTGTGTGAAGCAGGTCCTCAGAGACTAATTCAATCTGAAGAAAGAAAATTAAAAACAGGATAGAGTGTTACACGAATGTGATCAACCTTAAGATCCTTCTTCATAACCCAAATCTCACTGTTTTTAGTGTGTTCTCCACATTAATTCATATAGCAATGGCAACGTGCAGTTTGCAGTCTGAGGGAAGAGATGAGGGTGGACCCTGGCTGACATGTTGCCATAGAGATGACATTTGAGCTTCTTTGGAGTGGTGAATCTGATTAGTCAGTTCAGTGTTTCCCCTCATTTCACTTCATTACACAGGAAAAGAAACTCCCAGAAAGACTGTTTCATGTGTATTTGTATTTGATTAAAATATAAATATTTTCCTGCCAATTCATGTAGGGAAATGGTAGGACAGTCAAAAGCTCAGCAGTATCATCTCAGCTAAGAGCCTACACAAAAATCCATTTGCCCTGATACCACAATGAATTGAAACATGAAACCAACAAGCAGAAACAAACAGCATACTTCATGCTAGAGTAGTCGTCACTCAATTATCCTTGCCTCCTTCTATCCAGGCGGTATGAAGCCTCAGTGCGGGATTCAAAGTCTCCAGATATCTGCCTTGATTTGTTGGCCAGCTTGTAGTTAATCTTTTTATTGAAAAGAACAGGAGTGGGAAAAGAAAAGGAGGGAGTTAAATGTAATCTTTTCTTAGAAATGTGTTTGTTGATGGCCAAGCCAAATTGAAGGTATTTTTCAGTTCTTACGTGTTTCTTTGAAGAAAAGAAAGAAAAAAATGGGTCCCAGTGGAAATGGGAAATGCTTTCTCATAGAAGGAGCTTTGCTATCTCTGTGTTTCCGAGGGCATACAACAGTCTCAAGGCACAGAGGAAAAAGTGAGGACAGAGCTTGCTTCTCCCTTGTCTCCCATCTAATGCCTTTGTTTGGTGGCCCTGACTGAATAACACGTATTAGTAAACAGCCAGTAGATGGCACTATATGGTTTAGTGCCACACAGAGAGCCTACTGGGCTTTTTTGTTTGTTTGTTTGGGGTTTTTTGTTTTTTTGTTTTGTTTTGTTTAAGGCAGTAGGATAAAGAGGGTTTAGCTCTTATTTTCAGCTTACTAGCCTAAGAGCTATCTGACTATCAATTCTGGCTGTTAAAAAGTGCCATCATGCATTATTTGGATACATTTTCTAAATAGGCAGAGCAGGAAAGAAAAAAGTAAAGTAATATGCCTCTTTTAACAATTGCATGTCTTGATATTTTGTAGCATAGTCTTGGTATCATTTTCAAGTTTTTGTAAACAATAGAAAATTAGACAAAAAAAGTAGATACCACTCTTTCCTGTCCCCTCCTACATGTGTGCACACCCATTCACACATCACTGTTGGACAGTTCTCAGAAGTTTGTTGTCTTCATATACTTTGTTTTGTGGCACCCCGTTACTCATTTGTTCAAACAGAAAAGGAATTCATGGAGGTTTGGAGCCGTTGTTATATAAAAACTGGCAAATATGGTGGAATATACCCTAAGAAACTAACAGGGGGAAGAATGTGTAAATAACCCTGCCGGAAATGTCCTCCAAAGTTTATGCCCTGGATGGAGAGGGTTAATTAACTCTGCAGTGTTGGCCATTTCACCACTGGGAAAAGGGTTCTTTCTCTAGAAGTGAGGAGGAAAGTGAGGGTCCTTTCGGAACTAATATTCTTGCATTCTGCTGAATGGTAACTGAGCTCCCATAGTCTTATCTGCCCAGAGTCATAAAATCCTTTGTCCTAGAGGTAAATGAGGCATGCAGAGTTGGCTCCAGAAATCATGTGACTTTGGAACCAGTGACACATGATGATAAGATAGGGACTGATTCTATAGCCTCAGCATCCTACTGCACATTGAAAGTGACACGCCTTTCTGACACATCACCTTTGTTTAATGAGAACATTATTTTTTGATTGCCAAAATACAAATTTAGCTGTTATTCATAATTTTTTAAATGTCTAAGACTGACATTTTTCTTTTCTTGTTCTTTTTTTTGATTTAGAAAGGACTGTTTATTGTTACGTAGGCTTTAAATCTATATTAATTTATTACGATTATAAAATCAAGATTTTCCTCAAGCTTTTAAGTTCAACTTACAAGTCTTATTTTTCTGCTTATATTAATAATACCAGTATTTTGTATATATAATAAAAACTCGTTTCACAGAGGGTTTTGATTAGAGTTAAATTTGAACTGAACAATTTAAATTCAAACAATTGCTCTCATTTATAAACTTAATTAGCAAAAATTCTTTATACATGTTAATGTGCATTTATAAAGTCAATATATTCAGTTTTCTGTTTAACCATTCAAGTATCTATCTAGCTGGGCAAACGTACAACCCACACAAGCAAACTCTTTCTAGAAACTTAAACAACTTTTATAAATCTAATAAATGCATTCATTTATTCAGTTAATGTGTACACTTAATTTCATTACTATTTAAACATTAAATATTTCAATTTATTGCCATTAAAACTCTTAAATATTTAGATTTTGCCATTTAAACTTTTAAGTCTTTTAGCTTATTAAATGTTTTAAATATTCATACTTATTGAGAGAATTGAAAGGTCACTTAAATCGTCCAGTATTATTTACTAAACAGTAAAATCCTGTTATATTTTTCAACTTACAATCACAAGCCTAAAATCAATTTCACATTTAAAATTGAAATCAAGGCCAGGCGCAGTGGCTCATGCCTGTAATACGAGCACTTTGGGAGGCCAAAGTGGGTGGATCACGAGGTCACGAGATTGAGACCATCCTGGCTAACATAGTGAAACCCCGTCTCTACTAAAACTACAAAAACTTAGCCGTGCGTGGTGGCGGGCGCCTGTAGTCCCAGCTACTTGAGAGATAAGGCAGGAGAATGAGGCGGAGCTTGCAGGGAACCAAGACCGCACCATTGCACTCTAGCCTGGGCGACAGAGCGAGACTCCATCTCA
>NW_016820510.1:50086-52842 GCF_001698545.2 Rhinopithecus bieti | reverse complement strand
TGCTCTGTCACCCAGGCTAGAGTGCAGTGGCACGATCATGGCTCACTGCAGCCTTGACCTGCTGGGCTCAAGCAGTCCTCCCACCTCAGCCTCCTGACTCAGGTGCATGCTACCACACCCGGCTAAGTTTTATACTTTTTATGGAGACGGGGTTTCACCATGTTGCCCAGGCTGGTCTCAAGGTCCTGGCCTCAAATGATCCTCCAACTTCTGCCTCCCAAAATGGTGGGATTATAGGTGACAGCCACCATGCCCAGCCCTACCCAGTTCTTTAATCTGATTTGGGTTGAAATAAGTCAGCTTTCTTCTTATTGTGTTTCTGGCAAAATATTTTAAGATACTTTGATTCTTCTCATCTGCCTGTAAATATAATTTGAAGTCATCCCATTGTATTCTGAAGAAGTCTCAGGTCCTTGTTTGGTTTGGTTCTGTGTCTGCATGGAACGTTCCCACATGACCACGTCAGCTAGAACCTTGGAGATGTTGCTCCTCTAGGGAGGCTTGTGCTCTCCAGTTCACCATAGACCACCACCCCCAGCCCCACTTTCCAGGCCAGGCTTGGTGATTATCCTGTGCATTGTAGGCTGCAGGATCTGTAGTAGTCCCCTACATATCCTCTACCCACTAGATGATAGTAGCACACCTTCTCCAGGTGTGACAAAAATTTTGCTCCTGGTGAGCTTGATATGACCAACTGTCTGCCCAAGACAGAGGCAGAGCCGATGGGGCCTTTGTGGCACGATTGTTGGTCTTTTTCTTATGTCCCATCAGTACCCTCAGGGCTGCCCCCTGCCTGTCTCCTCTTGGGTGTTTGAGTGTATTCTCCCTGCTCAGACCCTAAGGCAAGAGGTTCTGCTTCTGAGATTTGAGCTTCATTTTGTTTTTGGTCTATTTTTTTCTTCTTTCTTTCTTTCTTTCTTTCTTTCTTTCTTTCTTTCTTTATCTTTCTTTCTTTTATTTATTTCTCTCTCTTTCTTTCTTTCTTCTTTTTTTTTGTCTTTTAGCATCCATGATATTAGACAGCATACTTCCTAGATGAAAGAGTTTTGTGTCCGCTTTTAGCTTTTTATTAACAATTGTTACACAAATTCTGCTTTTAAAAGCATCCGTTTATTTTCATATGGTATTGGGAAGTGAGCTTTTAAAAACACTGATGTTTCTGCACATGCTTATTGTTCAAACCAGGACTCCAGTTTCACATGAATTTTTTGACTCACTCTTCACATTAACAGTGATAAACTAGAATTTTAAAAGCCCACATTGGCAACATTTTGGCTATAATGGTTTGAAATCAAAATAATAAAAATATGGGCAGTAAAAGAAAAGAGCCTTAAAAACTGAACACAGACAAGCTAAGAGATGAAAGGAAATCCTATGACTTGATCAAATAGCATGTTACATGATAAATCATTTCTTCTGGAAGACAGAAGGAACCTGCATTGTGCCTCACAAGAGGAATATACTGCAAAGTCTAGCTTTATCTCTGAATACCACCCTTTGAAATTAAGTACAGATTAAATTACACGATAAAATCAATGTCACACTGTGAGATTGCTGAAACCCATCTTGGTAAATGAAACCTTTTTAATGATGAAAACCTGGAAAAAATTCATCTTGAGCTAGTTCACTCTGAAGCAGGCTTGATGCTATCATGGAGGTCTTCACAAACCATTCTCCAACATCTGCACACCAAACTGAGCTCACACATGAATACTTCTTTAGTATGTCTGGGCAACTGGGTGAGTGTGAACCCGGAGAATGTGCGTTCCTTTCCCTAATATATTTCTTATGGGCTGAGCGTGTTAGTTAGCCAGTCTCCACAAGAATGAACCACAGTAATTACTGGGTTTGTGCGAGAGCCTGTTAACATGATGAGGGCTAAATAAAAATGGTGTTTGAGTATGCCTTCATTATAAGGTTTCAGAAGCCAAGGAGTGGTTCTACATAAAAGTCCGTGGGAAAAATATATATTACCATTGATATTCCTGTTGACTATTATTTAGAAAGCAAAAAGTGTATTGTCCAATATGGCCACCAACAAAATAGGATGGCATAACATGCAAATAGGTGGAAATACCATTACATGGATGCCACATAGACCCAATGTTGAGATATGTAGAAATAGCAGAATGAAAGTCCTACACAGAACAATTAGAGAGAAATTGAATTAAACCAGCCTGCCAGGCAGAATTTGTGCTAAGAAATTCTGTTCTATAAATGTTGAGAAACTTCAGACCATGAGGATAGATACAATAAGTAAAATCTAACCTTATGATTATCATACACAGAGCTTTAAAAAAAATTACAAAGTTTAAAAGATAAACCCAAGAAATATTTACATACAATGTAGATATTATATTAGGAACATATTTGAACTTTAGTGTTGCTAATTTTATATTAATATCATCATTATTTTTGTCTTAGAGTTTATTGTTTATACTAGCTGTCTGAATTATAGCCCATCTGTTTTTGTATACAAAGTGTTATTAGAAAACAACCATGTAACTAGTCATATGTAGAAAGCTGAAACTGGATCCCTTCCTTACACCTTATACAAAAATTAATTCAAGATGGATTAAAGACTTAAATGTAAGACCTAAAACCATAAAAACACTAGAAGAAAACCTAGGCAATACCATTCAGGACATAGGCATGGTGAAGGACTTCATGACTAAAACACCAAAAGCAATGGCAACAAAAGCCAAAATTGACACATGGGATTTTATTAAACTAAAGGCTTCCGCACAGCAAAAGAA